>NC_065417.1:14645000-14951000 GCF_024362695.1 Pectinophora gossypiella
CCTACCTGCTAAACATAAGGCAATAAGATCGAAAAAAAAATGTTCTGGTCGTGTATCGTGGACTTATTCTCCTAAGGCCGAGATTTCCGGACGCAATAGTTAAACAACGGGGATTTGTATTTTAAAAATAAATTCGCTCTTAGACTTTAAAATATAGTCCGCGCCACGGAAGAAGTCCCGCTGCCGCGCAGATTCTGCAGTTAAGGGTGTTAGGACCCTAGCTCGGCGACAAAAATGGCATAAGTGTAGCCATGCCATTCGGCGATCGAAATTATTATTTTTGTCACAAATAAACTAAGCTAAATGAGCTCTACACCTTTTTGCCACTAGTTAAAGGTCCAGAGAACCTACAAACAATAAAAAATATTATAAATCCTTTCCTTTTTTCTTCAGGTTCACTCGGGGTTTGGGCGGGTTTACTCTGTAATAAGTAACTGTATTATTTCTTTTTTCAAGTTTTGGTCAAGTATATTTGCAGGAACTTTTGCCAGGAAGTTAAGATGAATGTGCTTAAGTTAAATAGTGTAACATTTAATTCTTAATATGAAGACATTGAGGTATTGTCAAAAATTAGCGGGTGGTTGATAGCCTGTAGTCATGCGAGTGCATTAGCCTTGATTGTCGCTCTCATCAAGCCGTGCAGTTTGGGTTTGGGGATCCTTACTTAAAAATAGGTATGGTATATCTCCCTAGTTATGCTTTAGGTTGGTTCTAACAAGTATTTTGCGGCAGTTGAACCGCGACAGCGGACTTGCGCCAATGAGTTATTAATTTATCTCAAGCACACCCGGACATTATTGGCTCTATACATAAGAACATATTTGTTATGTACTTAAACAGAAGCTCATCGGGGCGGGCAAAGTAGATGGGAAAAGGCCTCATAGATGCAATACGTTGATCCGACCAGATCCTCACCACTCTTCTTTTTTTTCTCTTTTTTTCTCTCTCTTTTTTTATTTAGTTTCTTATTAAAAATATATTTTTACTTTTCAGCACATTCATCTAAAATAATATGTATTTAATTAGAAAATTACAAAATGTGCTTAGACTTCGTGTCCATTTTTTGTTTAATGTTACCTGATTACCTTACCGGTTTCAACTGAAAACCAGCGTCGTAGTCTAGGCTATGGCATTATACTGAGGTGGAACCGTTTCGGCATACATTCATAACTGTATTATTTTATGTTAATTTTATTATGTTAAAACAATAAGTATGTCGAATAAATATTTTTTCTTTCTTTCTTTCTTTCTTTGCTGATGATGATGATGAAATTTCATTTCAATGAATTCGACATAACTATAGAACGACTGTTCGAATTTTTTTTTTTCATATTATTAGCACTTGTAATGTCTTTTGGTAGTCATTTATATACGTAAGGACCCATAGCGAGAATACTACGTAATACTACAGGATATACGGAATTCTCTCTTTAAAAAAAAATTGTACGTCACTGCAATTCCAGCTTAATTCTCACCATAACGGTTATTACTCCGAAATGTAACGAGCCTGTAAAATATCGACTCGGCACTCCCACGAGCTGTAGTGTTGTTCGAGGAGGTATACGAAACAAACCGGGTGAAAGCCCTCAGCGCTCCCCACTTGTCCGGCCAAGTAGACCTGTGGATAATTGAGCGTATTCTTCTACTCTACTTCTATCGTGTGGGTTGTGAGGCACCAACCGACCTCATCAACCCTGGTGTCAGGGTTACTATTGAGCCGCTAAACGCCCCTGACATGGCTCATGTCACGATTACTCACTTACATCAGTAAGTAACCGGGACCAACGGCTTAACGTGCCTTCCGAAGCACGGATCATCTTACTTTCAAATCAGCCTGTAATGTCCTAACCAAACTAGGGATGACAAAGTGATTTTTGTGATGTTTCTCCACTGGGATTCGAACCCGGGACCTCCGGATCGGGAGACCAACGCTTAACCACTGGACCACTGAGACCGATACTTGAAAATAAAAAAATGGCCGTATTGGCCGTGGTCGATTGAACATATTAAATAGTTAAACATTATAGATGACGCCCGTAATCCTTAACGGGGTGGGCAGAGCCCCAAACAACCAGGAGTTAGTTGTATCTTTCTGTAATCATTCAAAACCATGTCCCATCACTACAAGCCATGATGAAACACATTATACAGGGCGAACAAAATGTTACGGAACGATTGTGAACCGGATTCCTTATACAGGATGTTAACGAGCGTTTATAGTTCTCGTTTGAAAAATGGCGAAAGATCCATCATTTTAAGTGCTAAGGTGAAAAAAGTCGGTCAAGGTACAAGAAAGTATGAAGGAGAAATGTATGAGTTAAAAGTGTAAAATTTAGGCGAAATTAGCGTTTCCTATTGCTTTGCCGCATTAGGATCGTAAAATAAAGGGTCATTCGCCATAGGATAAAAGAATTACGAAAGCAGTATATAAAGCGAAGGTTGGTGGTAGGGCTGGCAGAGAAAGACATAGAAGGACGTACATTGACCAAATTGAAGATGTCTTTAGAAAAGGTTCAGTACGATCTACTCTGAACCGTGCGTGTGTGTCGATTAATGATATGGAGGAAGCAAGAGAAGTGGGTCAGGATCGAAGCAAATGGAATTCGATAGTCTCTGCTTACCCCGGTGGGAAATAGGCGTGAGTTTATGTATGTATGTATGTCATTCGCCATATTAGAAATATAAAATAGTAATTTATACTTGACGTATATATTGTGACCCCAACAGCCTCTGTGGTCTAGTGGTTAGAGCATGAGCGATCTGTAGGTCCAGATTTGAATCTCGATGGGGACATTCTCGAAATCAATTTGTGAGACTGTCCTTTGTTTGGTTAGGCTGGCTTGAATCACTTGATTTTCCGAAAAGGTAAATTAAAAAATAAAAAACGAGCAATTTTCATGGCACAGTAGACACGTGAGTTTGGGTGGTGGATGTGATTAGCTTATGTTATGGTTATACAAGGTGTTACTGACATCGTAACAAATATTGAGGGGGATGATTCAGACCATGATTCTTAGTTAATATCAAGTATAATTTTCCGACACACAATTCGAGATTTAATTTGAGACTTTTATCATTTTTTTTTTTCAATTCTATGCTAATATACCATGATTCTGAGTTGATATTACGCGGAATTTTCTGTCAGAAAATTCATGAAAATTTAAGTGTATTTTTTAAATTAATTACAATTACATAATTTTTCGACGGAAAATTCCATTTGATGTCAACTCAAAATCGAAAAAAAAGAAAGCAGTGGAATTCTCTGCCGTCTTCTGTATTTCTGAATGCATATAACCCGGGTGCTTTCAAGGCCAGAGTGAACAGGCACCTTGTGGGCGAGCTCGCTTCATCTTAGGCCTCGTCAATGCCTTCGGGCAAGTCTGGGGCAAAGAGCAAACCCATCAAAGGTAATAAAAAAAACATGGTCTGAATCATCCCTCAATATTTTCGTTACAATGTCACTTTTTTTTGACGTGACTTATTGTAGATTTGCCTCAGATGGCATTAACTACTTGGCCGGACAAATGGGGAGCGATGAAGGCTCTCACCCGGACCCGATGTCACTACAAAGGAACTTCCGTTAACCTTTCAAACGTTTGGCGTTAACAAAGGTTTCATTCATAAAATAACATTATATTAGATTTTATAGTCAAAATCACTAAAACGCTTCTTCATATTCAGAAGATTAATATTCTCAAAACGTCAAACCATGGAACATAGAGTACATTTACCATAAATGTAGGAATAACTAGATTTTATTGGCTCATTACTCTACCTATATTGAAAGGTATTATGGTCAGAAATGGAAGTAGTCTCCTTTATCCTATTTTACGACTTATTTTGAATGGTTGGAGTAATTAATAGGAGGTATTCTAATTTGTTGTGAGGAGCTCGGTGGCGCAGCGGTAAACGCGTTCGGTCTGCGCTTGTTGAAGTTAAGCAACTTTCGCAAAGGCCGGTCATAGGATGGGTGACTACAAAAAAAGTTTTCATCTCGAGCTCCTCCGTGCTTCGGAAGGCACGTTAAGCCGTTGGTCCCGGCTGCATTAGCAGTCGTTAATAACCACCAATCCGCACTAGGCCCGCGTGGTGGTTTAAGGCCCGATCGAAGAAGAATGTCAAGTGTGGCTGCAAATTTGCCATCTGGTGACATGTGTCTCTGTCCATCCTGATAACGAGCGTGAATTTCGTCTATCTGTAGTTTTAGAAAGAAGCTTTCGCGATCTTGTCCACGTGGCATAGGTAACCCATTATTCATTTATGTGCATAGTTGAATATCAATCATTACAGATTCCTGCGTGAGCTTATTTATCCACGGAGTTCGAATTTTTAGAGATATGCCACGAGAGCATAGCCGATGGGAGTGAAATATGCACAAAACGATCATATTGTATGAAGCAACGATTGTATTATAAAACTTTTCACATCATCAATTGCTTCTTTGGTTTCGCGCAACGACAGTTAGCGCTTGTGTTACTACGCAATGAACGGTTGGTAAATATATGTAGCAATACAGCCAGAAATGTCTTGGTGCGGCCGCTTCACACGCCGATGTGAGGAAACAGGCGACATGCGAACTCGCGGATTCGCGTACTTTAGTGCTGTTGGCATATCTCCCTTGTTTTACGATCTGTGGTGTTATCCATTTTCGTCCTACATGATAATGTATCATGAAGACAACTTATTGGATCGATGACCGACTCATGATACAAATTACAAGCTCTTCAGTAGTTTTAATGCTCGTCTTACATAATTCCTTTATTTTCTGATCCTTGTTTAATGTGTTTTCTTTACATGCTTTAGTGTGGAGACTTAAGTAGGTTTAGAATTGGCAACGTAATATTATATCGAAAACATAGGTAGGTACATAAACTCACGCCCGTAAGTCCAAATGGGATGGGCAGAGCCAATAGCAAAAATAATTTACGAAGGTGATAAAGGGCTTGGTATAGTAAGTAAGTAAGTAAGTAAGTAAAATCTTTATTTCCTCTACAAATTATAAAACACATGGATACATAATTACATACAAAAATACAATATTTGTAGAGGCTGGAGCCTAAACTAGGATACCCTGTGTTTTAGGACTCCAGGCCTCCACCCCCAAAAAGTCATGGTCAAGAAAAAATAACAAAATATAAAAAAAAAAATTAAGAAAAATTAAGTTAAGTTTTTTTTTTTTTTAAATTGTTAGACTAAATCATAAAATATTTCTTAAAAAGAAAATATCAAATTTATAAATGCTTGTATGTGTATGTGTGTGCGTGCGTGCGTGTGTGCGTGTGTGTGTATGTGTGTGTGCGTGTGTGTGTGTGTGCGTGTATGCGTGCGTGTGTGCGTCTCACTTCTATTTAATTATGTCTAAAAGATTCTCTGTTTCGTCATAATTAAAATTCTCTAACCATTCAGCTACTGATTTTTTACATTGGTAAATGTTTAATGGGTAAATATTATTATCTTTGTTACATTTATTATAAAGGTAAGATCCTAGAAAGTCATAGAATCTTTTTGAAAAAGCTGTTTTAAATAATCTTGTAGGACAGACCAGGTCATGTCTTCTCATATTTTGAGTGAGGGTAGGATCATAGGTTATTTGCGAGTGTCTTTTGAGGATAGTATTTGCGATGAATAATTGACGAACTGTTAAAACTTTACATTCTTCATAGAGTTTAGACGTTGGGTACAAGAAGGGTCGAAAGGTTGAAACCTTTAATATCGCACGTTGAGCTACTTCTAGCTTTTTTAGAGTTGTTTTGTGGGTGCCTCCCCAAATGGTAATACAATAGGATAGTATTGATTGACACAACGCGTAATATACTATTTTTAAAATTTTATGATCCGCCATATGTCTCAGGGTTTTAAAAATGAATATTAATTTCCTAGTGCGAGCGGAGAGTGACTTAATGTGAGTTTTAAAGCTAAGGTTTTGGTCAAGATTTATACCAAGATATTTAATAACTGGTACGTTCTCGAGACAAGGACAAGAGCAAGGTAGTAGATCGAATTGACATTTGTGGGCTATAAGCTTGTGTTGATGAGTTACTGTGGAACGGAGAGAAAATAATATGTATTTAGTTTTGTCTGCATTTATCGTCAAAAGATTATTTGCCAGCCAGTGTAATACAGAATTCAAGCCATCTTGTGCGTTGAGAAAAAGTTCTTGGTAAGAGTCAGCTTGAAAAATCAAAGCAGTGTCATCTGCAAAAGAAACTATTTTACCGTTTTTTAAGTGAATATTACAAAGGTCATTTATAAATGTCAAGAAAAGGGAGGGTCCTAAAATACTCCCTTGAGGGACACCATAGACGACTGGTAGGTCCTCACTAAGATGATTATGAATTTTTACTACCTGTCTACGGTTAGTTAAATAACTCCGGAACAGGTCAAGCGATTGCCCCCTGATTCCAAGACGCTCTAGCTTTACAAGGAGCAGAGGAATCGAGACCGTGTCAAATGCCTTTGCTAAATCAAGAAACACAGACAAGCATTTTTTACCCTTATCCAAATTGGAAACAATGTATCCGGTAAGGTCATGGACAGCATCAGCAGTTGATTTTTTAGCTCGAAATCCATATTGATGTGGAGAAAGAAGGTTATTAGCTTCAAGATACTTAATTAGCCTTTTATTAATAATACGTTCCAGAATTTTAGATAAAGATGGTAAAATGGAAATTGGTCTATAATTTGAAACACGGTCTCGATCCCCAGCCTTAAAAATGGGTTTTATAACAGCTTTTTTAAAGGCTTCAGGAAATACGCCGGTAGACAGACTTAGCCTGCAAACATGCGTAATGGGGGGTACTAAGATGTTTTTAAATTGTATGAGGAGTGATGCAGGAATGCCGTCCCAACCCATAGCACAGTTATTTTTTAGGGACAGGATTAAGTTCTCAATTTCAGACTCATCGGTATCAATCATCGCAAAGGAATGAGGTAAATTAGCAGTATTGTAACCTGTATTGATTATGCCGCGGTTAGATAATTGTATATTTTCAGCTAGGGACTTGCCTATATTAGCAAAGTAATCATTTACTATATTGACAGATTGAGACGGGGTACTAGACGTGGTTAATAAGTTGATGGCAGAGTCTTTTGGTTTATTCATATTAGTATTCGTTTTTATAACTTCCCATATCTTTTTACTGTTAGAACCAGCTTCTTGAATTAACTTTCTTTGATGTTCACGTTTAACCTTTTTTAAGATGTCACTGCAGAAATTTCTATATCTCCGGTAAGTAACTTTGAGAATATTATCATCAGGGGAGTATTTAAGTTTTTTGTGCATGTTGTCGCGATTGCGAACACATCGTAGTAATCCTATAGTCATCCAGGGTTTAATGGTACGAGCGCGCCGGGGTACTTGTAACAATTGGGTATGGGAGACAAGGGCATGTGAAAGAAGATTAACTAGCAGATTTGCTGCAGCATTGGCATCATTTGATAGTAAGATCGGGCTAAAGTCAAGCGAATTCATTGTCGCATCCAGGCCAACATGGTCAATTTTAGAAATAATTGTTGGAGCGAATTTAGGCTTTTTTATATCAATGCAAAGTATAATGGCATCATGATCGGAAATGGATGAATGCAACACAAAAGTGCTATTGGACTTTTTAGTTTTCAGGATAAAATGGTCCAAGCATGAGTGTCGTCTAGTTGGAAGAGTGTGAGAGGGCAACATTCCATGCATGGCTAACAAATTCAAATAATCCTCAGAGTAATTTTCAGTGCTGTCAGGGGCAATGTTAATGTTAATGTCACCTGCTAGAATAATATTCGAAAACGAAGCAAGTGAAAGAAGTATATTGTTTAAGGAATTTAGGAACAATGGAACATTCAATTTAAAGCAGTATGGACGATAAATAGCAACAATGGCAGTATGCGTAGAATATTTTATGATTAAGCAGTTAGCTTCGGGAAATATTGGCTCTATAACAGAACATGATAATGAGTTATTTGTATATACAACAACTCCATCATTTTGATTGTAATTGTCGGTAGAGTGATGAACGTCATAGCCTTGTAGTGCTGGTAAAACTTGCGCGTCTGATAATCGACATTCAGTCAGGATTAAGAAATCGAATTCTAGGTTAATTCGGGTCAACAATGTCAGTAACCCATCAAAGTTCCCAGAGATGCTAACAATATTTTGACAAAGAAGCTTAGTTTGTTTAAGTGGTTGGGCAAGATGAGAGGACACCTCTTCAGCGAGACAGGCTATAGGGTCAGATATGTTAAAGTTATCTAAACTGTGTATTAAGTCATTTATGTCCGCGAACTTTGATGAAATGAATTAAAACGGATATAAAACCATTGATCTTGAAGATTTTTAAACAAATTATTGAGCGGAAAAGTATGTTACGAAGAATAGGAAGTCCCATATAACATGATAGAATTACGAGAGGCTTCATAAATTGTGTTGAGTGTCTATTTGGAAGTACATGAGGTGTTTGTATTGAATATATATTGGAAAGTGTATGAGGTATTTCAGTTCTGTATATGTTAGAATGAATGAGAGGTATTTGTGTTGAATATGTGTTTGAGTGTATGTAAGATGTCTGTGTTGTGTATATGTTTGAATGTGTATGCGTTGTTAGTATTATGAACATGTTTGGACGGAGAAGAAATCCGTTTAGTAAATTAAGTCTAGTAGTCTTATATAAAATAAAGGAGGATATTAATGAAACATAATATACTATAGCTATATCTAGTCACAGTTCGTTTCTTAGCTTCAGCAATTGGTCTTCATTTTTCACTAAAATTGCAGGTCCTCCTTCAGACTTCCGCAGGTACACGTTGCCACCAGCTGTCCAGCAATATCTATAGCCTTTGTCAGTCCTCAGGGTCTTCGCAAGATATAGCAGGCGTCTTCCTTTACTTGTTAGATGTTCGGATATGTATATTCTGGTTTTATTATTTTCAAATCCCAGGTTTTCTGCTGTTAGTTGGAGAGATTTTAACAAATGGGTTTTTTTGCAAGCCTCAAGTACTTCGGACTTAAAACAAGTGTTAGAAAGTTCCATAATTATGGACGATGATTCATTTTCTTTTTTATTGGGTAGACGATACATATCTCGAACATGTTCATGACCTAGGTTCAAGTTAAGAGTCTCAAACAGTTTAATTAGGTAGGTGTAAAGAACTGCTTTGGACTCATTTTTAACCTTGGGCACATTGCGTATTTCGATTGAGGTCTTGATAATTGATTTCTCCAATGCATCACATTTATCTTCAATCTTCAAGATTTGTGCAGACAGCTGTTTTCGATCATCCTCCATACGAGTGATGGTACTTTGAACCAGATCAATCCGAGCCGAAACATCCGAAATTGATTTTTCAATGTCATTATTAGTGTTTCTAATGCAGTCGTTCTGTTTTTTGATTAATGACATTTTATTTTCAATCGCATCCAAACGCGCGTCCTGTCTCGCTTCAAAGTCCTTGAACATCGTACGCAAAGTTTCCTGAAGACTTGTAAAGAGATCCAATGAAGTGTCAGTTGATTCGATTTTGTTATCAAAACGGTTTTTACGCAGCGTAACATTCATAGTGTCACAACATTCAGCATTTGTACAAATGGTATGTGAACTTTGCGCCGCCGCCGAAAATGGCGCTGGGGTCGCCGGCGCGGATGGTGGTGGCGAGCGACGGACTTTAGGCATAATTTCGTCAACAAAAAATCAAGTACCACGACAACAGATTACAAAGACAGCAGACTTGAGTGAGAGTACAGCTAAGTAATATAAATATGTCTTTGTCTATCGCCAAAACTCATTCAATATAATGCAGGGGTCTTCAAAATTTGCCAGCGATCGATGATTTCATAGAAAAATTCTTCCGTCCAGTTTACCAAGATCTCTCAATAAGTGGTATCAAATATCTTCATTGATGCGAGGGCAAAATATGTAGTAAAATGGTAGGTAACTCACGCGCTAGATTTGTCTTTGTCTATCCAGTGCACTTGAAACACGTCAGCTATCTCTGTTAATAAATGAGTGAAGTATCGTGACGCACTTAATAAGGTCACTGCTGCATCAGACGAAAACCGCGCGCAATAAGCTGACTGGAGAACTCTTTATGTTTATGCAATCCTATTTTTGTAATACGATTTAATTTTGTAAATTGTAATTTTAAATAATAATAAAGAGCTAACTTTTTACACGTCTGAACTGGTCAGAATCCGGAGGGGAAGGAGATATATCTGATATATTGGAAGATTATCAGACTGATACATACAACATCATATAAGCTGTAGTAGCCTAGTTTGAAGAATGCTTGTCTCTCACTGTGAGGTTGCAGGTTTGACCCCAGTATGGGCCTGAGCAAAATTTTATTTCTTCAGCGGTGAAGGAAAATATCGTGAGGAAACCATTTTCGAGAAATGTTTTTACTTAACCTATATTGGGTTGGGTTTCCTTCCGCGGGTTGGAAGGTTAAACAGATAATCGCTTCTGTAAAAAAAAAAAAACTGGACCTATTAATGTACCTCTGACTATCCCAATTAGGATATAGTTGTAAGCTTATGTTATGTCATAGAACAACGAATAAAAACGCATAGAACGGCAACTCTCTTCTATGCTCTCTGCTTCTATGCTGTTCTTGCTTCTATGCTGTTCTGGGAGCAAATAAAAAACATAGAACACGTTCAGCTGCTTGTCTTCCCGGGCATGTCGTAAAAACCGACAGAGGGATTGTGTCCTCTAACATGATGGACTAATGTTATGGGCGATAGGCTGATCCCTTATCACCATACGGTTCATCATATCCAGCTTACGACATCGTATCAACAGTGGCTGCAAGTTGTCTTTGATTACTTGTGGCTCTGCCCACCCTATTAGGGATAACGGGCGTGAGTTTATGTATGTATGTAACGGCAACTCTCCGCTGCCCACAAGCGGCTTAGCTATGTTTACCTCACCCCCTCGGTCTTACTTTAGTCTTCAATCGTAGGGGCGTCAGACGTCACACACACAGATGCGCGTGTAATCACTTCAATGTGTAGTGTCTGTGTAAAATGGAGTTTTTTGTATGAAGTGGGATGTGGTTATGCTCTCCTGCCTGTCAATTCTTGCCAGTCGTAACTCAACAATTTGATTGATTATCACACGACACTTGTTCTGTTCGTGAACTGTATCGGTCATTTGCTCGAACATAATTTGCTGGCGAATCAATTTGCGCACTTTTTGCGCGTGCGCACAAAGTAATTGAATTTCCCGTGTGAAGGCTTTAGGGCTAAAGTGGAGTTCGGTTTTGTTATAATATATGGTGTGTATGATATACATAAAATTAACTCAATTCGAAGATTAGTATCTTTTTTATTTTATCGTTGCGTTATAGTATTATAAAATCCGTGATAGTCCAGTTCGGAGAACGCGTGACTTAGTTCACAGTGTCACAGGTTCGAATCCTAGAGGTATATTTATCAAGTGCAATTTTCACTAACACAGTTGGCTCGACCATTATAGACGACAATACGGCTTTAACCTTTGACGTCGGTCTAACAGAAAGCTCGATGAGGTGTAGGAGTAGTTCAACTTACGATAGATATAGTCGTCTTCTTCTATCGTGTGGGTTGTGAGGTGGAGTACCAACCTCATCAACCCTGGTGTCAGGGTTACTATTGAGCCGCCAAAGGCCCCTAACATAGCTCATGTAACGACTACTTACTTACAGTAAGTAGTAACCGGGACCAACAGCTTAACGTGCCTTCCGGAGCACGGATCATCTTACTTTCGGACAATCAGGTGATCAGCCAGTGATGTCCTAACCAAACTAGGCACCGCAAAGTATTTTTTGTGATATGTCCCAGAAATCGAACCCAGGACTTCCGGATCGTGAGCCCAGCGCTCAACCACTGGACCACGGAGGTCGTTGATATAGTCGTGAGCTTATGTTGTATGACGCCCACTGCTGGGCATAGGCCTCCCCCATGGATCTCCACGATGGACGGTGGACCGACGATCTGGTGAAGGTCGCGGGAAGCCGCTGGATGCGGGCAGCGCAGGACCGATCGCAACGTATACATATAACTTATTTTACAATAGATTACTCGTCTATCGATTCCACATTCAACCATTCTAAAAGTACTTCATAAAAAGTTCCTTATAGCAATACCTAACAACACAATTGCACTTTAGAATAAGGCAAGAAAAAAAAACACAAACGAGACAAAAGACAAGAAAACAAGGCATCATCTTCTCACTGATACCGTCAAGTCACTATTCTTAACTGATATAATTTTAACCATTGTGTCTTTATAAAGGGATCAGATATGTAGCAGTGTATAATTTGGCATCTTTTTACAAGTGTATCAACTTCTCACGGGTCGGTGAACTATTCGGATGAAAGAGTATCGACAAGCTTTTTTTGCTTCATTTAACCCATTCACGGACACTGACCGCAGGTTATAGACTTTTCATCCATAATAAAACTAGCTTTTGCCCGCGGCTGCGCTCGCGTTAAAGTCTGAGTAACACGGGTCCCCTAACCAAACCGAAAAATAGCCTATGTCAGTCTTCATCACTTCAACTAGGTATCTCCACTTAAAATATCACGTCAACTCGCTCCGTTTTGTCGTGAAAGACGGACCAACAAACAGACAGATAATCAGTCCACTAGACTATAAGTAGTTTCGTTGTGTAAAACAACGGATCTGTCAGGAGCTACAACCAGTGTTACAACCACGTGCTTTTTGTATTTGAAATGTGTACAAGGGGGTTAAAATGGCCACATCAAGCAATCCATCTAAGAAAGCAATATTGCTATTTGACATTTGTTTGTATTGCGCACTTACTTTTATATGCGCAAATGTCAAATTGCAATACTGCTTTTTAAATGAATTGCTTCGATGTGGCCATATCAACCCCCCTGGTTAATACCAAAGTAGTAATCTACTTGGCCGGACTATAAGACGTGAATACCATCCGCGGCAAAACCACACAAATACCATAAATTAATGCGAAAGTAACTCTAGTCTGTCTGACCTTTTCACGCATAAACTACTGAACTGATTTAGATACAATTTGGTACAGATATTGTTTGGGAATTTGGGAAGAACATAGGATAGTTAGTTTATAGGTTAGTTTATCACTTTCCTGGTCTGCTGGAAGATATTTCTACTAGAAATAAGCTAAACCATTTGTCTGTTTTGTGATAGTCCAATTGTTTTTTTATATTCTTTTCAATATATAATAAACTGATATCCCCGAAATCGCTCTTTAAGGGGGTGAAAAAAGGATGAAACACGCGCGACAACCGAAGTCCAAATGGACAAAGTCGCGGGTAGAAACTTAGTCTACAATAAAACAAGTCAAAAAATCTCCATAATAGATATTTAAATTAGCAAAGAATATAGTTTAATGCGTCTTATGATGATGATGATGATGAAGAAGAAGATGATGATAAACACTGCACAACAGCACAACAGTTAATTTCTAAGGACAAAACATTCTAAGTAAAGCGACATCCTCCTTTGAAGTAAGGAAGGGATTAACAAAAAGGTGTCGATACGGCCGTCCCAGCTCACATTCCGTCACATTTTATTAACACCTCCAGCCTTTAATGGCCAATTAAATAGTACCCTTTAATTTGTGAGAAATACTTAGGGTATAGTTAGTCACTAAATATTTTCGATTGCGGAGTAAGATGTTGGTTGGATGCGGCTGAATATTATAATACTTACACACGAGTACTGGGGGGTCAAAAAAAATACCGGGTGAGAGCCTTCAGCGCTCCCCATTTGTCCGGTTAAGTAGTTAATGCCATCTGCGGCAAACGTGCAATAAGTCACGTCCAAAAAAAAGGGGGGTTAAAAAAGCCACATCAAAGCAATTCATCTAAAAACGCAATATTGCAATTTGACATTTGCGCATATAAAAGTAATTGCACAATGCATACAAATGTCAAATAGCAATATTGCTCTTTTAAATTAATTGCTTCGATGTGGCCTTTTTGACCCCTCTGTTCACGACATAAAATGTATACTCTATGCCAACTATACTCTATGTACATTCATGCCATTCATTCTCCCCTTCCAAATAAAGTCGCGAACGGAGCTGCAAGATAAATCTGTATTTTATTTAATTTCACTACATAAATAAAATGTTTCCCTTTTCAAGTACGCTTCGGACACTCCTTACAAGAATATTTTGTCAAATAAAACACATCCATTAGCACATCCATTCTTCTAACATCCGTGTTCCTGCCACCACGCTTCTACGTAAACAGTTTTTACCCTAACATTCTTTGTTTAAAATGTCGGTTTGAGCCTAGAAATTGCCTTCAGACTAATAAGTGTGCAGTTTTTGTCACTAATTACGTCAACTTTGCCTTACGGAGAGGCTAAAGTGTTAGAAATAGGGCTGCGGCTTCACAGTGCTGTTAAAGAGAAGTTTATTATGATAATTTAATGATTTATTAACTACCTTTATGGTCCCGTTGTTGGGCAGAAGGCAAGAGGGAAACCACTGCTCTATTTTCCCTAAAAAGTAGCATGGAGAATGCTACACCGACAAGAGCGTGGCTCTTAAATTAGTGATGATGATGGTCCCGTGAAGAAGCCATGGTAGACCAGTTGCTAGAACGCTTGCCTCTCACTTTGAAATCGCAGGTTCGAATCCAGCACAGGCCAACCAATGATTGTCGAATTTGTTTCCGAATTCATGTTTGGATCGTAAATGATTATCACGTGCTCAGAGGTGAAGGAAAACATAGTGAGGAAACCCACATTCCCGAGAAATTCGGAGGTATGTGACCTAACCTATATTGGGCTGGTTTTCCCGTCGCGGGTTGGAAGGTCAGACACATCGCGATATCTAATATTTATCTATTAGGTATATAGAAATAGTAACATTATATAAAGTAAATAAGTAGTATTTTGTATATATTTTTTTTGTTTTGCGAACTCTTCGCAGATTTTATAATCTTTTCACACGTTTTTTACGTATATTTCTTCTTTTATGACCTTGTGTATCTTGGTTGAGTTTCTTGCTTACATCTTGTTCTTGTTGGTAAAAATACATTAAATAACTCTCTTATAAGCTAAGTATTTGTTATTCCTTCATATAGTAATAATAATTAGTAATACAGTCTACATTATATTTATATCAGCTATCACCGTAGCTCACTGCCACTTATCATAAAACTATCCCTTAAGAACATAAGACCATTTATGCATAAATTGTTCCATACTTATACCAGTTTTAGTCTACGTGATTCTAAGTAAATTAAGGTTTGTCGTAGATCAATACTTTTTTACTCCATTAGCAAGCTATTATAGTCTATAATTGAACGCAGGAATTTTATTGTTGGGTAAAAACATGTTAATTATCTAGATTATCCAGAATAGAGGCAAAACCGAGGAGGTTATAGTCGCTTTAATATTTTATTTTATTTTGGGAGCTTACAGGTAAATTCACAATTTTACATACTAAGTTAATATCTAAAAGCCAGGCTAGGCCAGGCCCAGCCACGTTAAGCCGTTGGTCCCCGTTACTACTTACTAATGTAAGTAAGTAGTTGTTACATGAGTCATGTCAGGGACCTTTGGCGGCTAAATAGTAACCTGACACCAGGGTTGATGAGGCTGGTAATCTACCTCACAGGCCACACGATAGAAGATCTAAAAGCTATTAACAAGGTTCCATAGATTGTCAGAAAATACAAAATATATATTTTTACAATATGGTTCATAGTACTTATTGTATGGTAAAAATGATTAAAAACATCTAAACAACAGAAGAAACATAACAAATATTGCACACATAGGAAATACATAAACAAACTCACGCCTCTAAAATTCCATGTCCAATATCCAAGAACTGAATCCATGTCGCAAAGTTTCTGTTCCACCAACGTGATAAGTGGTGAGCCGTATCGCCTTCACTTGCTGAAAATGATATTATGATAATTTAGGGGCTTGTTGAATTTAAATTTAATTTACATTTTCGAATTAACCTTCTTGGTATAATTATAATAGGCCAGTCAAATTCATAATATACCCGTAAATATGACTTTAAAGTTTGTAACAGTTTATGTATCTGAAAATAATTGACTACAGTCATAACAATAACTGTAAAACACGACAAATGAATCGAAAGAATCAATTTAAAACAAATAATATATCTCTTAAAAAGCAATTACGTCATATTGATATTTATGATAATTAAAAATAAAAAAATATTGGTGAAAGTGATGCCAAGAATTATAGTATGGAACAATAACATTTTACAATCAAGGTTTCGATGTGACTGGATTGAATCGATTCGTTTTCGTATCGATTCGATTCGGTTCGATTTATAGGCTGAAATCGTATGATTAAATAGCCATGCGTAATTGTAAATCGGAAATTATTTTGGTGGCTGAAAACTCGGTGAAGTCTGTGTGGGCACACATATAAGTCACTTCGCAACCAAATTTGGTGGTTACACAGAATAGAATATGTCTAATCTCGAATACTACATTTTGCCTCTTCTTTTTTGATGAGAACATCGTAGGATCGGAACTGTCTGCCGTCGTTTGTTTTTCCAACTCGTTAAAATCTGAGAGTCTTCAAGGCTAGAGTGAATAGGTATTTGCTAGGTAAGTGTCATCCACCTTAGACCACATCGTCACTTAATATCACGTGAGATTGTGGTCAAAAGCGAGTCTATATTATAGAAAAATAGATGAACGCACCACTCTGTCGTGTGTACTTTGACAGATCCAATTCGTAGTGCGCAGAAGCAATTGTAAAATGTTATCTACCTTAAAATATAAACACTAATTGTAAGTACTGAACTAAAATCCTAAGATGGTTGGTTATGATGAACATTAGGGGCCACGACTTAAAAAGATCACATTGAAGTAAGTCACCTAAAAAACCCGTAAGTACTGCTATTTTGACACAGAGAAAAAGATGGTGTGAGAAGAGTGGAAGAATCAAAGGAAGGCCTTTGCAGCAGTGGGATCAATTATTCTAGATTTAGTAGTAGTATTTTTCTGTGTACATTCATAAGATCACATCTGTTTCTCCATTGGGTTAGGTTAGGCAGAGAACACGAAATTCTACTTACAACGATTCTGGCACACCGCTATCGCAAATTGAAAATTTTATTATGTGGAAATGTCAAAATGCAATATTGCTTTTTTAGATGAATTGCTTCAATATGGCTTTTTTAGATCCCCTGAAGGCATTCAATTGTTTTTCTTGACTCCCAGTTGCAGAAAAGTAATGCATAAGAAATATTTCATACATTCCGTTATGATTCTCCAAATAGGGATGCGCTCAACCAATTTGTTCTTCAGCGTATTAACTCAACTTATTTGGCAGGGAACACCCAATGTACTTTTTATCGGAATATAATAAGTAACTTTTCAGATTAAATTACGATTACTCTTGTACGACGCATAACTTTCTTTTTACTTACAATGCACTGTTAAATGTTACGATATGATGCGTAAACGGAGGTCAATAGTGTTGGGTTGAGATATCATAGCGGTAGGCGGTAGCAGCTACTTATTCGCATTTGGTATTTTCGGCTTTTATATTGATTAGGATAGAAAAAATATATATAAAATTTTACACACGTACGATAAGCTGCAAAAGTCCAATAAGGTTCTTGCAAAGTAATAAATTAACTGGTTGCACTTAAGACCTCCTGATTGTCGTTTCGATCGTTTCTGTAATAGACCAAAAAGACCTACAAAAACATATTTCTTTTTACCTTTGTTGGGTTTGACTTGCCGAAGGTATTGCGAAGGCCTAAGATGAAGCTCGCTCGCCCAGCAGGTCACTCTGGCCTTGAAAGCACCCGGGTTATATGCATTCGGGAATACAGACGGCAGATAATTATTCAACTCCTAAAATTTAAAATTATGACAACTAATGGTTCATAATTTCACCATTGTTTACAAATAATTCGCTGGGCTCAGTGACTGCACTTTTGCTCTTTGATTGTACATAGTCATGATATTTTCCGTTGAGACTGGCAGATACTACAGAATGTCATTTAAGTACTAAGATCCTGACACACTACTTTCGCTTCTTCCACTGTTATTAGTCGTCATGCATTTTTATGCTCACCAGCGGGCTTAGCTTCGCAAGCACGCGACTCTTTCTCGTCGCGACAGAGGTCATCTGTTTCTTTCTGTGCAGTACCGTGAGAGAGTGACGGATTACGTATGTCGAGGCGAGAAAGAGTCGCACGCTGACGGTGCTAAGCCCGCAGGTTAGAGTACTACAAAAATATAAGGCGGTAGGTATATTGTCCTACTCGAATCGAAGTCAAATGACCAAACTAGAGCAGAGTTTCTTTAGTTTACAATGGAAGCCGCTTTTGTTAAAAATCAGGTACGGGTAACAGAACCTTGTGAAAACGGGATACATACCAGGCAATAAAGCAATATAAAAAAAAAAAACAAAATACGCCATTACTAAGTGTTTGATGTATACGAGGCAGCAATGACAACTGAATAAAATCACTCTTTCAGAACTGTTACAATAATATCGCTGCTCTGTTACTAAATATCACCATTGTCATGCACATCACTACTAAAGGATCTGAAGTTGCGCCTGGGCATTACCACCGCGAAATTATTGACTGTACGAACGTATTTATTGCCACCTCCAGGGCACCAGATATTGTGTTTACGATTATTGCTTCATGTTGATTTAGCGCGATTGACGGCTTCATAAAAACCTCAAGGGTTTTTGGATGAGTATTGTTAGAATGGATTTTGGGTGGATTTATGAAACGAGTAGCTTCTGTAGACAGGGAGTGAAAAATAAACACGTCCAGCCGCTTGTCTTCCTGAGCTTTTCGTAAAATCCGATTGAGGGATCGTGTCCTTTTTAACTTGATGGACCAACGCTCTCCGTCTGAGAAGCAAGTCTGTACCTACGCGTATTTAATGAAGGAGTTTCCGGGTTACGTTCCCCAAAAGCAATATAGATGGCGTTGTACAGATTTAACGTGAAAATTACCTATTTTCTCATTACTAGGGTACATAATTATTAAAAAATACAATGTAATGCTAAACTAATGGTTCATAATTTCACCACTAACCACCACCAAACGCTTTTGTTAAAAATCAGGTACGGGTAACAGAACCTTGTGAAAACGGGATACATACCAGGCAATAAAGCAATATAAAAAAAAAAACAAAATACGCCATTACTAAGTGTTTGATGTATACGAGGCAGCAATGACAACTGAATAAAATCACTCTTTCAGAACTGTTACAATAATATCGCTGCTCTGTTACTAAATATCACCATTGTCATGCACATCACTACTAAAGGATCTGAAGTTGCGCCTGGGCATTACCACCGCGAAATTATTGACTGTACGAACGTATTTATTGCCACCTCCAGGGCACCAGATATTGTGTTTACGATTATTGCTTCATGTTGATTTAGCGCGATTGACAGCTTCATAAAAACCTCAAGGGTTTTTGGATGAGTATTGTTAGAATGGATTTTGGGTGGATTTATGAAACGAGTAGCTTCTGTAGACAGGGAGTGAAAAATAAACACGTCCAGCCGCTTGTCTTCCTGAGCTTTTCGTAAAATCCGATTGAGGGATCGTGTCCTTTTTAACTTGATGGACCAACGCTCTCCGTCTGAGAAGCAAGTCTGTACCTACGCGTATTTAATGAAGGAGTTTCCGGGTTACGTTCCCCAAAAGCAATATAGATGGCGTTGTACAGATTTAACGTGAAAATTACCTATTTTCTCATTACTAGGGTACATAATTATTAAAAAATACAATGTAATGCTAAAAGCACTATATAAAAAAAAATGTTGCTTGATATTTGGATCACAATATGTATAGAATTAAGTTGCTACCTATATTGCTACTCTTTATTTGGATCTGAATAATAATGGGTGAAAAATGTAATCGAGGCAGGGTGTAATAAAAAGGGTCTTCATTTATACCCAAAAACAATGGTAAGAGATCTTCATCAGCCCATTAACATCCCCACTGCTGGGGCACGGGCCTTCCCTATGGAAGGATAGGGAGATCGGGCCTTAAACCACCACGCGGGCCCAGTGCGGATTGGTGGTTATTAACGACTGCTAATGCAGCCGGGACCAACGGCTTAACGTGCCTTCCGAAGCACGGAGGAGCTCGAGATGAAAACTTTTTTTGTGGTCACCCATCCTATGACCGGCCTCTGCGAAAGTTGCTTTACTTCAACAATCGCAGACCGAGCGCGTTTATCGCTGCGCCACCGAGCTCCTCCTACAAAACAAAATATTTATAATATTAATAGTCTAATAAATAGTAATATACTAAGTAGGTAAGGTAATAGGTACCTAAAATCTAGCTAGTCTATTTATAAGTAAATAACTCACCATCTTCGATTTTGTCCAAGTTGAGCATACGTATAATCCTTGGGTTTTTTACTTCCACACAAAGATATGCACGCTTCGAGTAGCCACCATGAACAAATTTAATAGAGAGATAATTATTACATCTATCCAACATTCGTCAATCATGACTTTTTATTCTAACAAAAATCGACCTTATTATTACTACAATGCGAACGTTATTTGTAGGGTCGTATGCTGACTGACGGAATACCGTGGTAAAACTACGATCACAAATAGACAATCAGCTTTCACTCTACAAATAACGATCACAGTAGCAATAGCTACTGAGGGGTTAAGAAGGCCACGTTAAAGTGATTCATCAAATCTAATCTAATCTAGCCTACAATTGATTTTTTTTTAATGAATTGCTTCAAAGCCGCCTCCTTAGACCTTCCACGCATAGTCTTCGTCTCAACCTTGAAAGAGTAGAAAACAATCACCCAAGACGTCAAAGATCCCAAAATATTTGTTTTTTGTTACACGTGTCCAAAAAAATTTTCTCGGACCAAATAAGTCTTATTTATTTATTTATTTATTAAAAAAAGTACACCAACATCTTATATAATAAAACATTAAATAAATAAAAATTACATCAGGAATTAGACTGTTACATAAGCCAATTTATAGGTGCACACAACATTTGCAGTGTAAGACAACGTAATCGTTTAGGTAGAAAAGAAAATAGCACAAAACGACGCCTTCCAAGTAACGGTCCCCTGACAAACAGTTGTTATGTTGGCTAAAAGCTGTATTTTCAGAAGTACCCTCGAAAAATACTCCATTTTGGAATATGGACGGGATGGGAGATCAAAAAGCCCCCGATAATGTTAAAATTAAGCAATAACACTTACTCTTGCTGAAACTGGCGATTCGATCTCGATGCAACACATAAAATTTTATATTTTAGAGAGCTTGGCCCGCGGTATGAGCTGTAGCGGAATGTAGGCATCAGTGCGTGGAATCAACTTTAATAATGCAATATCGATGTGCACAACAAGAAATTTATTTTTGTATTAAATACGATCAACAGAAACCACTTGGAAATTAAAATTAGTTCCACAAAAAAAAAAAACAAAGCAAAGTTGATTTGAATATTTTTTTGTAGTCGAAATATACAACTAGACTAGATTAAAAAAAACTGCTCCCACAAAAGAAAATAAAACATCAAAATCGGACCGCTCCTTAGAAAATTAGAAGTTAGTTAAGAAGCTCCGACTTTATTGACTCCACTAAAAACACACGAATGTTAGCTTTCATACGATGCATTTGAAAAAAGAATCGGGGAGTATTGTCACTGGCTGTCATCCGATTTTTCAAAGTAAGTAATAAAACAAAAATCCATTGAAAAATCAAAATTTGAATTTGCTAGCACTTCATATTTAATGACAGGTTCTAAATTGTAAACAGCTCTGTAGCAGCTCTGTGTGTGTAAATATAGATTTATGCATGATATTAGTGATACCGTAAGGAAAACTCAGGAATGATTCAAGCTACGATTCTAGTGGAATTTTCCGTCGCAAAAGTATAGAACTAAAAATAATTTAAAAGTATGCTATTTTCATGAATTATCAGACAGTAAATTCTACTTGATATTAACTCAGGGTCGTGGTCATCCCCCTGAGTATTCGTTACGGTGTCCCTAACAACCTGTATTAACTGCACCAAATCGCTTATCACTCCCATTTAGACCAACCTCCAATACAGCCCAAAGCCCGTGTCGTTACTTGACTTTATTATTACGCTACCGATGATTCGTGTGTTACCCGACCAAATTAAGTGTCATAAATGTTAACTTCACCCATAACGTTTACCGATGACATTAAAGCATGGTCAAATAACCACTCTCTTTAGCCTTTGATGATTTTGGTAATCGACTGGACTAATTGTCTCGTTGGATCGAGGTCCGCATTGTACATGATTATGGTGTTTGGAATTAAATTCCGATTTATGGTATTATCGGTGGGTATAGTCTTCCTAGGGAGTAGATTGACTGAGTACTTACTTACTTTTAGACGACGCCCTGAGTTGAGGTTCATCCGCCTGAGCGCCCTCAGGCCTGGTGTCTTAAATTTTCTGCCAAAAACTGAGACACCTTTAGCGGTCCCAATTCCTCTGGCTACATCAAATCAAATATACTTTATATATAAATATACACAACACATGAATATAGTAACATTAGGCGGCCTTATTGCTCTAAAAAAAAATATTGCAGGCAACCTCTACCACTTGGATGCGGGATGGTGTAACAAAATAAATAAATAAAGTACAGTTAATAAAATATTTGTAAATATTTAGCTTCTTATGTACTTACTTAAGTAAATTGTAGCCCAACTTAAGTAAATTATTTAAGTAAATTAAATTGCATCAGAATATTTTACTTCTTAAAAGGTTCTAGACGTTGGTAGGCCGATGATTCTGACATGAGAAAAGTTTTCGGAAACAAGATATTACTTATAAAAAAAAAACAATCAAGAAGTTCTTTTATGTGACCTAATAACAGGTAAGCTGCCAAATATAGCTCTAAAAATATTTTATGGCAGCATTTTAACCATAGTTCTCAATCATCTGCTTAGCATAATACTTAGGTAAGTATACTTAGGTTAGAAGCTTAACGGAGTTTTAGTAAGTAGATTTTATAATGCCATTTACTTTTTTTATTACTTTTTAGGGAATGTTAGGTTGGTTTGGACACGTAGAGCGGATGAAGGATAATAGAATTGCGATAGCGGTATATAAAACGAAAGTTGATGGTAGGGCTGGCAGCGGAAGACCTAGAAGGACTTACATTGACCAAGTTGGAGATGTCCTTAGAAAAGGTGATCAGCCTGTAATGTCCGAACCAAACTAGGGATCACAACGTAATTTTTGTGATATGTCCCCACCGGATTCGAACCCAGGACCTTCAGATCATGAGTCCAACGCTCAATTACTGGACCACGGAGGCCGTTAAATAACCTAACTAAATATGGATCACAAAGTGATTTAGTGATATACCTTACGGGGATTCGAACCCGGGACCGCTGGATCGTGAGTCCATCACTCAACTACTGGCCTACGGAGGCCGTGTCTTTCTTGATAAAGTAAGATAGATCCATCAATAGATAATATTAAATGGATCTTCCTTGCTTCAAAAATTACACCGTCTATTCAAATCAGACAAATCGGGTTGTTTAGGTCAGAGTTCCCAAAGACAGCACTAAATAAAACCTCAGTCTACAACTGTAGACTTTAACCTCTGGCAAACTGATTTAACTCTTTTACCAGTCATGTAGGAATACGAATTGATGTGGCATTGTGTATTATCTCTTAGTCGGTTCTTACTTAGTAACGTCGTCAATCGGGATTGACGTCCCGTGAATTTTTACCACTGTCTCTGTCGATTGTCATATAATTCATATTCGTTTGCAACTTGGCCAAGCCTATTGTTTATTAGTTTATTAGCACACATTTATTATAAAAGTTACACGGCGCATTGGCGCTTCTACACTGTCATGTCATGAAATGTAAATAAATAAAAAAACCATGATTATTTATTGTAATCAAATCAAATATACTTTATTGCACAGAAACATTACATACAAACATTTTTAAAACAAATAACAACAGTAGTTGTTTTTGCTTTTACAACTACAACAATTAGATTAAAACTGCACATGCAGAGTTTCGTTACTCCGTGTGATTGCCATCAGAACATACAAAAAAATTAAAAACAAATAGACACAGTTTTTTTTTGGTTGTAGAATTACAACAATTAGATTAAAACTCTGCACATCCAAAGTTTCGTAACTCCGTGTGGTTGCCGTGAGAAATAGTTCGGTCGTGAAGTGACCCCGTCCAGTTTAGGCAATATCGCGCGATCGGCCGAGATCGCGAGGCTCCATCGGCGATCGCAGTTTCGTTCGTTGATTTATTCGCGAAAACCTAGGACCGTCTCACGACCAGCGTGGTAGTGTTGCACGACATTGTTTTAAGTTTAAGCTCCTCATTTTATTGGCACCAACCGTTTAGGAAGTTAGATAATGTGACGCTTGGCATTCGTTTCGATTTTTTGTTACCTCATCATCATCACCAGCCCATTAACGTCCCCACTACTGGGGCACGGGCCTTCCCTATGGGTGGATAGGGAGATCGGGCCTTAAACCACCACGAAGGCCCAGTGCGGATTGGTGGTTATTAACGACTGCTAATGCAGCCGGGACCAATGGCTTAACGTGCCTTCCGAAGCACGGAGGAGAACGAGATGAAAACTTTTTTTTTGTGGTCACCCATCCTCTGACCGGCTTTTGCGAAAGTTGCTTAACTTCAACAATCGCAGACCGAGCGCGTTAACCGCTGCGCCACCGAGCTCCTCTCACGTCTCAGACCAGCGTGGTAGTGTAGAATGACATTGTTTAAGTTTAAGATCCTCATTTTGTTGGCACCAACCGTTTAGTACGTTAGATAATGTGACGCTTGGCAATGCGTATTATGATTACGTCACAGGGACTGTAACCTTGAACAGACGGCAGCAGTAGGTGTCAGTACTATTCAGAGGCGGAGTACAGGAGTCCTAGTATGGCTTTGTAATAGACTACTCTGGGCGCCATCCCACTTGCGTCAGACAGAGTACTGCGGGGCGGAAGGCAAGAGGGAAACCACTGCCTTATTTTTCCCTAAAAAAGTAGCATGGAAAAAATGCTACACCGACAAGAGCGTGGCTCTTAAATTGATGATGATGATTATGATTACGAACTTTAGTTTATCCGTCCAAGTATTTAATGTTTTTTTTTTAAATTTGCTCTTGAGTTCGTTTTTCCACGAGGTGAAGAAGAGGTCGACGGTGGAATGAGCTTACCCAGAAGATATTCACCCGTGATTTAAAGGACCCAGTGGTAAAGAAAAAGTACTTTACAAAATATACTGATTACTTTTGTTCGGATAGTTCTTATCACGTAGTAATGGCATTAAGGTCGTCCCCTATTACATAGGACTCAAATATAGCTGGCGAGGAATGGGTATAAAGGTACTAACTCTGCCTATCTTGAGGTTATCAGCCCAATAGATGTCATCCCTTAGTTGGATTCAATTTGGTGACCGTGTTTAATATCTTAGTTTATGTATTCTATATATATATATAAGTAATGAAAAAGCTTATAAAAGACATTGCTACTTATTTGTTCCTACAATTCACCCCCGAAGCAAGAAAGCGTGAAGCAAGGAAAAACAGCGATACAAAAATAAACAACATAACATTTAAGTTTCTTAAGGCACGCGCCGAGTCTCTACCTATTATAAAATTATAACGCCTCTAATTATGATGAAGCCAGTAATTACTGTAATTTTCAAGTTAATCGTGATTAAAACTATAAAACCTGGGAGTAGAAAAACTAGTTACATTATAGGAGTCAGTTTTTATTGGAAAACTTTGATAAATTGTCGACAAGTTATTTGTCAGGAAGAACGGCTGTGTGAACGTGCGTTTTTTGTACTGACATGTTTATCAGCTGATCTTGGTCGGATGAGATCAGTTTGAAAGTGGCTGTATTTATAAGACACATACATACATAAACTCACGCCCGTAATCCCTAATGGGGTGGGCAGAGCCACAAGTAATCAAAAACAACTTGCAGCCACTGTTGATACGATGTCGTAAACTGGATATGATGGACCTTATGCGCGTTGCATTTAGAATACTTAGTTTTATTATTATTGTTTTTATGATTTTGGTTTGTTTTTCTTTTTGTTTTGGTATATTTTTTTTGTCTATGTACTTATTGATTTCCGTGTGGTTTCTGTCCTGTGTTAAATGTAATTCAAATTCAAATTCAAATTCAAATTCAAATTCTAGGTTTTTTCGACATGCCCGGGAAGACAAGCAGCTGAACGTGTTCTATGTTTTTTATTTGCTCCCAGAATAGCATAGAAGTGTAGTTATTAAGGATTGTATGTTGTCACTTCTTAAGAATGTTTTTGGCAGCTGGCTGGCTAACGGCCTCCATAGTCCAGTGGTTGAGCGTTGGGCTCACAATCCGGAGGTCCCGGGTTCGAATCCCGGTGGGGACATATCACGAAAATCACTTTGTGTTCCCTAGTCTGGTTAGGACATTTCAGGCTGATCACCAAGATGATCCGTGCTTCGGAAGGCACGTTAAGCCGTTGGTCCCGGTTATTACTTACTGATGTAAGTACGAAGTCTTTACATGAGTCATGTCAGGCGCCTATGGCGGCTCAGTAATAACCCTGACACCAGGGTTGATGGGGTTGGTAATTTACCTCACAATCCACACGATAGAAGAAGAAGAATTAGGTCTTTGATTCCAAAGAAGCTGCTGCTTCTCTTCTAAAAAAAAGACGTGCTCATTCCATCAGGAAGTTCGGACGTGGTATTGTACCTATGTATGAAAGAGCGACAACAGAAGATTCTATTAACCGATCAATACCAAGCACTCGTCCCGGCTTGACAAGGACTTTTTGGCGGGAACGGGACAGTTGTTTTCTTCATTGAATAATCTAAACAATCAATACAAAGTGATGTTTTGTGGTTGCTGTTGCAGTTTCTTGTCATTTCTTCTCCTCAGCCATAACACCTTGCGAAATGACGTAAATTCAAAAATGTTACATTGACCTTCAACGAGTTTATCCATGATAATAACGTTTAATAAATGATTCTGATTTCTGATTTCTGTTAATGATCGCATTAAATTAATCGAAAAACATCCGCTTTAGTGTTATTATATCGGAATATTCAATAAACAAAGTGTACCAATCTATTTTCACTTCGGGCCAACAAGCCGCTTTATAACTCGAAAGCTTATGCGGACTTTTGAGCTAATTCGTTTGGGGTTCGGAGTAAGAGTCTGCTCCGAGGGTTGGGGCTTAGGTTGCATCATTCATCGTCATCGCCTTTCATCATTTCATTAATCATCATCAAGAAAAAAATACATAAGACATGTATGGGCATAGTTCCCTTTGCCTTGCCCTTGACAAGAGCTGCGGATTCAAATCCCGTTCGAGTCAGGATTATTTTCGATTTAATTTCCTCTTTGTGAGTTTCCCTTAGCACGAGTGAGTGCTATAAAAACAAAAACCAATACCAAACTTGTACCATAATTAAACCATCTAATCGTCATTACAATAATTACTTTAGATTAAATTAAAATCATTTCGATGATTGATTGGTAGCGCAAGAAATTATATCATGGGCTTCCGTAATGCTCTATTAAATGATTAATGATTTAGTTTGTGCTGATGATGAATGATTACGAAATGAAAGTAATTATTGTTCGGAACGCTCTTAGTAGGCTATCGTGATATTTTGGGTACTTTCCAACATTCCGCGACCAAATTCAGGATGTTATCCCCCTACACTAGCGTCTTTTGAGCGTCGTCGTCATGGAAGCGTCTGCGAAACGTGGGCGCAACGTAGACGCCGCAGCGACGAGACGGCAGCGCTGGCCGGCTGCCGAACGCCGGGCGTCGACGACGCTCGGAAGACGCTAGTGTGGGGGGTCTCTAAAAGAAAGACCAGGAGCAGTCTAAATCAGCGAGCATGCATGAAGACTTCGATGAGAGTGGAAGAAAAGATGGCATATCAGTACCGTAATAAGTGGAATTTTCGTGGTCTCTATCTACTCCAACAGCTCAGTCCCTGGGATGAGCCCAGATAGCCGTTTTCCAAACGATCAAGTCCTCCATTGGGGCAATTCCTGTTCAGCGGCCTTGCCGCCGGAGTAGGCGCCTCCTACTTCAGTAGACCGGAGTGAGACGGTGGCTGAGTTCGGAAAGGGACCCAGGGTGTGTGGGAGTGCTAGTATGGCTTTAAAAAAGATTATTCTAGGGACAGAGTACTGCGGGGCGGAAGATAAGAGGAAACAACTGCCCTATTTTCCCCTAAAAATAGCATAGAGAATGCTACACCGACAAGAGAGTGACTCTTAAATTAGCGATGTGGGACAAAACTTCAGCTTCACTTCAATTAAGGTTATATACTTATATATTTTTAATAACGGCAACCGCAATCACATTCGCGACACTATGGTGTCCTAATGAGATTCAGAGTAGATCGTAATAAACTTTTTCTAAGGATATCCTCAATTTAATCAATATAATTTTTCTAGTTCATAAAAAATAAAACAAGTTTATTTGCATAAAATGTTTCTTGAGGTTGTAGTAGGAGGCTCCGCTCTTCCATAACTATTTTACATCATAAATATAAACTAATCGTGTGTCTGCGTGTGTACGTGAGGGTATAAGAGGGTATTTGTGTGCGTTTATGTAGTGTTTTTGTATATTATTACATTATAAGGAAAACAATATAAAGTTCTCCAGTATCACAATTCGAACACTCAAAATTATAATTATTATATTTCAATCTCTCCGCTACTGACAATTACCTGCTTTGAATCAAGCCGCCGGAAGCTAAGACATTTTATTTCCTTTTTTAAGGCCATTACTTAAATAGTAAATACTACTGAGATATTTAACCCTTTCACGGACAGAGACCATGGGTCATTGGTGGTTCATAATAGGTAGTATGACACCTTGGAATCGGAACGTCCGTAGACGTTCTGTCCTTGAAAGTGTTAAATAATATTATGGTCGATAAAGCTTAACCTGTCGTAGCCCAGCTGGAAGAATGAGGTCCCAGGTTCGAATCCCAGCAAGGGCCAAAATAAATAGTTTTCGAATTCATGATTGGATGTTTCATTCTCAGCGGTGAAGGAAAACATCGTGATGATACCCGCATTCCCGAGAAATGCATTTCAGAAGTATGACACCTAACCTGAGCTGAGCCTGTCTGACCTTCTGACCCGCAAAGGAAAACCAGCCCAATACAGGTTAGGTCGCATACCTCTAAAAATGCATTTCTTGGGAATATAAGTTTCCAAAGTTTAAAAAAACATGTTATAAGGCAACCCATTAAAAAAATTACACGGTTCCCTCATAAATTAACCAAAAACGACATTTACCAATCAATATTCATTTTATATAAAAACTAATCAGCACATTTACTCGTATTAATTACTACCTATGTAGTCGTCCTTAAGTGGAGTACCGCTTACGGGGTGCCTGTCGTATTAGCAATTTGTACTCGACATCGGCAATACTACCAAATAGACACCAGGGGGGTTAAAAAGGTCAAATCGAAGCAATTCATTTCATTATCACCTTAGCATTATTTCGTTTCTCACAGGGTCCGCTTACTTAACTTGAGGATTTGACAGGTCCGGTTCTTTACAGAAGCGACTGTCTGTCTCACCTTCCAACCCGCGAAGATACCTCCGAAAATAAATTTCTCGGGAATGTGAGTTTTTTCACGATGTTTTCCTTCGCCGCTGAGCACGTGATAATCAAAAGTGTTATGGCTGAGGAGAAGAAATGACAGGAAACTGCAACAGCAACACATCTTTTATATACAACTTATTTAGTAACTAGTATACATTACAAGTTATTAAGTAACTAGAGGAACACATTTAATAGTAGGGGAGCCCAGAGGGCTAAATGCGTTTTTACTCGAGCACTTTGAAGACCTATTGGATCGCAAAGATTATATGCTAAAGAACAAAAAAAGTTTATGTTATGTATACCTGTTTAGTGGGGGGGGGGAAGAGTGTATAAATTTTCAAAAATAATTAATCTATAATAAGCTTTTTTATATAAAATAAGTTTCACATAAGCTTTAAATTTTTTTTCTGACAAATTCTTGTCTGGTATTTTATTGTAAAAATGTATACATAACCACAAAAAAAGATGAATTGAATTTACTTAGTCTACAATTTTGGATAGCAATTTTATTTTTGTTCCTTGTATTGTAAGTATGTCTTTCATAGTTTCTCGGAAGGAGAGATAAGATGACCGTGATAAAATTTTATCACATTGTGAATGTTAGACCTACACACACAAACAACGAATGTTGAATCTTATATTTGTTTTATTAGCCAGATGTGTTGACAGAAAACGTGTATCTGGTAAAACGTATTAATGTGTATTTATTGTAATTGTTATAATTTTGTAATACTAAATAATTATATGTAAGTAAGTTTAAGTAGTATGTATCTATGTACATATATACCGCGATGTCCGTGGCCTCACTCGGCAGGGCCCGCAGAATACCAGCGTCGTGGCTCACGCCGCGACTTATGCTGAGCGAGGTCCTTTTATTCCGGACTCCACCGCAGATGATCGGGCCGTCAGTGCGTTGCATTTAGTATACTTACTTAGTTTTATTATTATTGTTTTTATGATTTTGGTTTGTTTTTCTTCTTGTTTTGGTATTTTTTTTTTGTCTATGTACTTATTGATTTCCGTGTGGTTTCTGTCCTGTGTTAAATACAATGTGCCTGTCTGTCTGTGGTGTCCGGAAGTAATAAATGTTTCTTTCTTTCTTTCTTTCTTTGTATCTATTATCAGGAGTCTAAATGTTATACCGTCGATGATACTCGGCAAAAACCTGCCCACCCCCTTAACGGGTGAGCGTAATAGTGCGCAGAGGCAATGTTGATCACGTCCAGATCATAAAATGTCAATAAATCACTGGTATTTAGTTTGGAATGTGTTTATGCAATAAGTAAGAAGCGTTTTAGTTTTTGTTCGCGTGCTCTAGTATGAGCGGATAAAAAATTAACTGGTTGCCGGTATAATGAATGTCGTATTAAATATAATGATGTCAATCTCTTGCTGCTATGCAATAATAATGCATCATTATTATCATATTTTTTTTTAGAAGCACCAAATACGGATGTCATAGTACCGGATGAGAGCGCAGAGTGCCCCATTTGTCTGCCCAATAAGTCGACCATTATAGACGGCTTAGGGACGGTACTGAAAAGTATCGGCGTCCAAAGGATGTAATATACGATCCCGACGACCCGATTACTCTAGCCATAGAGGTAGCCAATCAGTTTGTGACACCAAACACTTCAGGACCCCGATACCGACCCCGCCGGCGTGGTCAATTCCCTTAATCAGCGCTTATCGCTATCGACTAGGGTCGATTAATTCTTTCAAATATTTTTCCTCTCAGACGACGCCCTGAGCCGAGGTTCGCGCCCAACTGGGCACCCGTGTCTTAAACGTTGTACCGGGTGAGAGCCTTCAGCGCTCCCCATTTGTCCGGCCAAGTAGTTAATGCCACCTGCGGCAAATCTACAATAAGTCACGTCAAAAAAAAGGCTATAGGGCTCACCACCTATCACTTTAGTCTAACAGAAAAGTCAAGACTCAGGTGAAGCGCGGGTGCTTAGTTCATGCGATAGATGTACCTCTGACTAGCCTTATTTGAAATGTTATAGTCGTTTATTTATGTTATGTTATATAAATATAAGAAATACCTACCTTAGCAATTGCACTGCCTGTTATACAACCTAACTGATTATAAGTGTACGTCAGGACCGCCTATATAGTATCACATATCTTAATGAAATATATTATGCAGAAAGATTGTACGTATTTTGTGATGAAGTGTGCTATAATTATGAAGATTTGTATACATACGTAAGTACTTAAAACATTTGAGCACTAAAATTGTTTATTTTAATGGTTATTTTAAATAAAAAAGAAGTCTAATAAAAGAAAAACTGTCTCTATTCCACGTAACTCCATCCCCGCTCGCTCCCAGTAAGGCAGTATGGCACCACGCGACGCGCACGCGCACACCAGGACACCAGGGTTGATGAGGTGGATATTCCACCTCACAACCCACACGATAAGAAGAAGAGACGATCTAATACTGTTTAATAAAATTTTGAAAATTTATATCAAAACGTGACAATCGGGGCAGTGTTTCGTTTGCCTCAAGCTTTTTTAACAGTACTTACACTTGGCCAGATTTCCAAATACTTAATTCAGATGTCAGTGAACGGAATCGCTTCAAAAAATTGATTTTTCGAATAAAACTTAATGTCAAGTAAACCCACCAATCTGGACGCCGGATGACTTCTTAAATGCATCATTAACTAAATGCCGAACAAAATTCAGGCTTGAGGAAACAATAATCGATTGGAATCGAAACTTTCATCGATACATTTAAATCGATATTCGCTCAAAACTCGATATTAACCTTAATGAGCGTTGATGACCGTCCTGAGGGCGACGAGTGGCGGGTATGTTCCACTAGGGGCCGTTTTGTTGATTCTGACTCTATAACAGTCACAGTAACGTAGGTATACAAGGGCTTTAGCCAAGTTCCAAACGATTATGACAATCGACAGTCATCATCATCATCTCCCTAGCATTATCCCGTTATTCACAGAGTCCGCTTACGTAATCTGAAGATTTGACAGGTCCGGTTTTTTACAGAAGCGACCGCCTGTGTGACCTTCCAACCCGCGAAGGGAAATCCAGCCCGATACAGGTTAGGTCACATACCTCCGAAAATTCATTTCACGGGAATGTGGGTTTCTTCACGATGTTTTCCTTCACCGCCGAGCACGTGATAATCATTTATAATAATCTAAACATGAATTCGAAAACAAATTCGACAATCATTGGTTTAAGCCTGTGCTGGATTCGAACCTGCGACCTCAAAGTGAGAGGCAAGCGTTCTTCTAACTGGACTACCATGGCTCCAATCTATGACAATCGACAGTGACAGTGATAAAAATGTTTGGAAATGACATGTCACCTTATGTCGATCTCATACATTATTTGGCTAACACCAGATTACCCGTTGACAGGATACCAATCCACTCGGGATGATACGCAGCTTGACGCTTACCTGCTTAGCTTGGCATAATGATTACATAAGTAGAAAATATCGCATGAACAGTATGAAGTCCCGGTGATGTATTAAAAAGGTTGTCTTGGTTCGACCAGAGCTGTGGGTTGAAATTCCGTTCGACTCAGAATTTTATGATTAAATTATTTTTATAGTTTTTATTTGTTGGATTGATAGTTTGATCGATACGATTGCATAAGTCCTTGTGTAATCTTCTTGGTGTATTAGAAAAATGGTAAATATTCGTTACGAAATGAAGTTGATGTTTTTTGTCCAGGTCGTGTCTCCAACTTCCTGGGTCTGCCTCTGCTTCTGCGCCTAGGTGGAGTATGATTTACTTGGTAAGTAGATTTTATTTATGATATCGAATAGAATTATTGATGGATTAAATATGTGATAAAAATGTATGGGATTGACATAAGGTGACATGACATTTTATTTTTTTGATTTGCCCATTCGGGCAGGCAAAGGGGACTTAGCCCATACAGCCTAGTCTTTGCTCATCTTAATCTTTTTTGGAGAAGCACCCAAAAAATGTCCTCAGTCTTCACTCTTCAGGTAACGTCCTTAGTTTTATTTTTTATAGCTTCATGTATATTCCGATAAATAATGGCTTTAGTGATATCATTTTGATTTTGTCATTTTTAAGTAAGTAGTAACGTCTTCAGTAGGTACATGACAATTCTATATTTTTTATTACGTATTGTCACTGTGGATTGTCATAATCGTTTGCAACTTAGCTAAGATCCCTGACGATAGAAAATATAATAATCAAAAATTAAGGTCGGGAGGTACAAAGAAATATTATTTATTCGTAGGTCGGGAGTGAACCACATGAGATCAAAGTAGAGTCACTCACCGTTGTCGTTCGATTCCCCATTCGCCACGGTGTGGAAACTGTATCGCGTTCGTAATTTTTTATTTCTTTTTGTAATTTCTTTCAAAAAATTCAAAATTACGACGTGTTGTTTAAATGTCCGAGTATTTCGCCTCATTACAATATTGCTGGGTACAAAACCCTGTTTAATTTCAATTAGGTACCCAGGGTTTGGTGTTCCCGATACTTGATAAAGGGTGTAGTCATGGATTCTTTATGATAAGAATAATGTTTTAATTCATAAAGAGAAAATTAAATTGGCTACCATGACGATATCCCCCTTTTACCTATCATATTGGCCTAACAGAGAACTCGGTGAGGTGTGGGTACTTAGTTAACCTTGGATACCTCTGACTACATAATTCGGATATAGTCGTGAGTAAGTAAAGTTTGAAAAATAAACTTTTGACATTTAGCGCATGCCTTTGAAGCCCACATAGACTAACATATACGAATATTGCGCTAGTTCAACAATATTTTATACATAAGGGAATCTTTTTGTGAGTTTCTAAGCACTGGTATAAAAATACAAAAAAAAAAAAATACATGTCTTTATTCTATAAGCAGATAAGTTACAAACTGTAGAATTCTAGAACAACGTGTTGGTAGGAATATCATAATGTAAACATTATTTTGTATTGCACCTATTTCTTTTTTTTATTGCATTAACTATTTGGCCGGACGAATGGGGAGCGCTGAAAGCTCTCACCCGGTACAACGTTTAAGACAACAGGCCTGAGGGTGGGCACCCAGTTGGGCGCGAACCTCGGCTCAGGGCGTCGTCTGAGAGGAAATTCCCCCAACAACAAACACCCTGTGCAATAAAAATTCGGTTATTCACAAATCACGTACGGAACATAGTGTCTGAGTCACGTCCGATCGCCGGCAAAATTATAAAGAAGTTAAGTGAAATTCGCCGCGATCCGCGCGTAATCATCAGGTAATCATCGTGTAATCATCACCTATGACGTCACTAATGACAGCTGTCATCGGAACGAGCGGGCGAATTTACGAGCGTGCTATCAAACCGGTTTTAGGGCGAAAATCCTAACTGTATTGCTGAGAAAGGCGTTATTGGTCGGTAACTTGTTGCGTCACGTAATCGAAATTATTGGTGCAAAGGTTGGTGTCGGTTTCGATAGCGTGGTTGTTAACATAACATCATATCACGCCTGTGTGTGTGTGTGTGTAGGGGGGGAATGTTCAATTCCCCAATGGTAGCCCAGTAGTTAGACAGAGGTGTACGTAAAATTTTTTGCAGTTCTGTGAGTTCTTCTTCTATCATGTGGGTTGTTAGGTGGAGTACCAACCCTATCAACCCTGGTGTTAGGGTTACTATTGAGCCGCAAAAGTCCCCTGACATGGCTGTAACGACTACGTACTTACATCAGTAAGCAGTAACCGGGATCAACGGTTTAATGTGCCTTCCGAAGCACAGATCATCTTACTTTCGGACAATCAGGTGATCAGCCTGTAATATCCTAGCCAAAGTAGGGATCACAAAGTGATTTTTGTGATATGTCTCCACCGGGATTCTTACCAAGGACCTCCGGATCGTGAGCCCGACGCACAACCACTGGACCACGAAGGCCGTTCTGGTGACTGATAAATAACTTTGCAATATTTGGCCTCACTACTATACGAGAAGAGAGAATAATTTATTTTATTTCTAATACATAATATTCATATTTTTTATATATATAATTATATACACCTAGACATATATACGTTTTGTTGTTGTAATTATGAATGCTGTGTGTACCTGTAATTGGAGCACATATACAAAAACTAATTTAGGACTTGCATTTTATAACTTTATAATATGTGTACTGTTGGTATACCTATCTAAATAATAAAAAAAAAATAATGCATGGATTTTTTTTTAACAAAAAAATAAGATAAAAATATAAAACCTGACTTCAGGACGATACCGCCGGCATGGTCGACGATTTTACTTATTCAGCACTTATCGCTATCGGCCCGCTAAGGTCGATTAATTCTGTCAAAGATGACGCTGAGCCGAGGTTCGCGCCCTACTAGGCACCTTTAGGCATGTTGCCTTAAATTTTGTACCAGTTGAGAGTCCTCAGTGCTCCTCATATGTTCAGCCAAGTAAATGCCATTTGCTGCAAATTTACAATTAGTCGAAAAAAAAAAAAGAAATTTATTAAGTCATCCTAAATCGTTTCTAAGGTCATCCCCAATTTGATGAGCAATATAATGTACCCACTTTAGGACTCTATCGCACTAACATATTTGACATTTAGTGAGACTTACAGTTCAATTTGTCAAAAAAGCTAATGTGACATGGTACCATATTAATGCTCGTGACCGTACCAACGTCCTTCTCGGTCGGTGGGAAGCAAATGGAATTCGCTAGTTTCTGCTTACCCCGATGAGAAAAGAGCGTAAGTTTATGTATTTATATTGTCTATTAAGTCATCCGCTTGAGTATTGTTTTCTAACTAACATCTAACATATTTCTTGCAGTATGTAATCAAGAGATATTACCTATTCGATTTATTAGGAATGAACACATCACACACACACTTAGACTTCACAACAGAAAAGTGTCCAAAATTTATTTTAAAATTGCATAAAATGTATAAAAAAAGTGTCGGACACCATGGCACCAGAATTTCTTGTAGTTATCAATCAAGGAAGTGTAATGTAATCAGGTAAAAGTCCAGACGAAATGGAGTGAAAAAATCAATAACCGCGCTGAAAACCACTGACTTATTATTTCATGTGAGCACTTGACACATTATTGAGTAATTATATCTGCTTGCAAAGTTAATTTGCTGCTCATTTTAGTCACAAACGTTCTTAACCCTCTAGATTTAAGTTTCAAATTAAGCGAATTTTAGAGTGAAAGTCGCAAAATACTTTGCCAAATTACGACATTCCAGTTCACTTGTTTTTTGATAAAACTCGACGCGCGACTTCAAAATGTAAAAAAGGACGTCGGCGCTTTTGAACGCGGTAATGATTTTGCAAAGTTATTTTTGTAGGTCTAAAATTTGAAATTGCGTAAAAGCTGTATTAAAAGTGCAGTTCGGCGGATGCAAAATCAACTTTGTAATTTTGGAAAATAAGCGTCGCTGATTGGTCGTCCGTGATGACAGCAAAGTTCGTTATTAATTTTAAACATCGAAATAAGGGCTTTTTTAATTTAAAACATCGCGTCAATCATAATTACCTTGTTGATTATTTATTTTACTGTTGTTTCTCTGACTAGTTGAAAGGTGACAATTCGATCCACTTTAACTTTTTAAAGATAGATTTCACCTTTAAAAAGTTAAAGTGAATCGAGTTGTCACCTTTCAATTAGAGAAACAACTCAACTCTCAAATTTTTCACCTACTCGCTCTGTCTTTTGCCACAGCGGCAGAACTTAATTAGGGATTGAGAAGCGGTATTGACGTCATTCTCAAGCTGCCACATTGCCACACTTGGTACCTATTAAAATTCTAACCACCTTATATATAAAAAATAAACCAGGGATGAACGTGGGTTTAAGTATTTGACAACCAAGCAAAGTTCAGTCGAATTGTATGATAATTGGATTCAATTTTGCTTTCTGCGCACAGAACATATTTACTATGACTACAAACATTCTATTTTTCTTGCCAGTAGACAAGTCAGAAGTCATCACAGATGACCTAATGACATGATTAGCACAAAGGCAATTCGCAATCATTGAAATAGAGTGCGACGAATGACTAAGTGAAAATCCGTGTTGCTATTGAGTGCAAATAGTTCACGAATATAGAGCGCAGGAAACAACGTGTCAGTTACACGCTGACAAGTGGTGCAAATGTTCACGGTTAATGGACCATTTCACAATGGAATACAGGAGAAAATTTCTTATTTAAAAAAGTCAGGATATTTTTCTATACCTTCATTTTTTTAAATACTTCATCATCACTAATTTAAGAGCCACACTCTTGTAGGTGTAGCATTCTCCATGCTTCTTTTTAGGTACTTTTAGGGGTTATGCTTTTTTATTCTTTTTTTTTGCTATATACTTACGACAAAGAACAATTTTAGTTTACAAACAAAACCAGATTACAGAAAAATCGCTCTAAAAAGTATGAAACAAGAATATATTTCTCTCAAATTATTTCGAGTACTGATGCTTAGAAGATAGCCGTGGTCGTATGCCGTGGTAAGCAAACTCTTAGAACATATTATTTGCATACTACTACGGTTATATCCTAAGGATCACTGTTCGGATGAATATCAGAGAAATATTTTCTAATTTCATACTTTTTAGAGCAATTTTTCCATAGTAAGTGCAGGCAATTTCAATCCTTCTCAAATAAATGGAAGGCAATTTCATAATTTACTAGAAAATAATATTATTAAAAAATGATTAATAAAATTACAATTTACTTGAACAATAATGCCTAAGATGCCTATCCTATACCTAAAGGCTGCCTGGAAGAAATTGCTATCTTAGCAATAAGGTCATCTTTTGTACCAATCATTTTGCCTATACGTATTTTTTGTGTGAAATATAGAGTTATTGTATTGTATTGTAACGCAGCCCTAACAAAGTGTAAAATTGAAATAAAGAACAACACGGATGCAAGTTGAAGTTAAAAATAAAAATGTCCTTTTAAGAAACAAAAGCCGCTGTAAACAATTTAAAACGATGTCAATTAAAGAATTAGTTACGCACCGCCTTCGAACTTACGAGACTTATGACGTCACCCGACGTCGACCAATAAAGACTGTGGGTTATTCTGTGCGGATAATAAATATTGAAAAAAGTGCCTTTATTTAAAATATAATTATTATTAAGGACGTACATTCAAATTCAAATTCAAAAATATCTTCATTCAGTAGGTTACATAGTTACACTTTGAATCGTCAATTTTTAAATAACGAACGTCTCATCCGCCTAAAACTACTGCAGTTTCTCACAACCTGTATAGCCGGGGAAAAGAAGCTGCAAGAAAAACCTCGGTACAGAGCCCTAGACGTTCTTTAAAAAGCATAATAATTTACCAAGGATGTCCTTAGAAAAGGTTCAGTCATATCTACACTCAACCGGGGTGCGTGTATGAGACGATTGATGAATGTGGAAGAAGCAAGAGAAGTCTGTCAGGATCGAAGCAAATGGAATTCCATAGTCCCGGCTATTAGCCGTAAAAACACCTCCAACAACCTGCAATGAAGCAGCCTGGTGGAGTATGCTCCATATCCGGTTGATTGCAGGGGAGGCCTGTGCTCAGCAGTGAGGCGTATATAGGCTGTTTAAGTACGTTTTATTCTTTATTGTTAGTACAGTAAAATATATGTGTTAAATAAATAATTAAATTTCTTCGCTATCAGTTCAGCATTAGATACATTATTATTTTTTTGTTCTATTTTCAATTACATTTTTTTTTTGTCTTTAATTTACTTAAGGGCTTTTAACAATTTAATATTTAGAATGCAGTTTATGGCAATCCAATAAACCTGTAATTCAATAAAATTATTATTTAATTAACTTGTAATTCAATAAATTTAGAATTCAATAAACTTGTAATTCAATAATAATAATGTACATTACGACTGAATACGATCTAAACAAACAATTCCAATAGAAGAATGTAAAAAAGTTTAGAAATTTCTACTTCACTTATCCGAGCCTAGACGGCCGCACTAATTGTTTCCTAGGCAATAATTACCTTTTACAGACTTAATGGCGTCATTTAAGTTCTAGATTCCTTTCTAGGACTTTTCTTAGACCTAGGTCCGTGGCATTCGTCGTAAAGGCGGTTTATTTATTCTTATTTTTTCTTTTAAATTAAATACGTTTGCGTTTTTATGGGATTCTTTTTATACTGGGTCTAAGATATTTACATGTATTTAAATAGTTCTACAAAGCAACCTCTGTTTATTGTAAAACAATCGGCTCGCGATCCGGAGATCCTGGCTTTGATCCGACAATTCTAATGTATATTTCAAGTATTTTGAAAAACCAAAAAAAAAGTATTCCGAAAGTGTCGTAAGGTAACACCCGGTGAGATTGTGGTCAAACGCGAGCCTATATTATTAGAAAAAAAAAACGTCTTGGCCGGCCAAAGTAATCGAAACGTTAGAACTTAACAAGAACCCAACCAAAGTCACAGCAAAAGCCTAGTCACACTCCCTACTTTGTATTCAATATCACCCCATTCATCACTTGGAATTCCCAAGATTTCAACGCTCTATACAGCGATACCATCTTAGATCCCTGCTCGACCCGCAGATAGCATAGCGTGAAGATTGACATGAAAGTGGGCGAAGTCAGGCACGTTGCTCGCTGATTGACGTACCAAGTGTTAATGGTATGTTGGATTGTCCGTTTGTTCGTGGACGCGATCACTAGTTGCTTAATGTGGGACTTTAAGCATAGAATAAGGAATAATACTACGCATAGAACGGCAACTCTCCGCTCCCCACCAGCGGCTGAGCTAGGTTTACCTCACCCCCGCGGTCTTACTTTAATGGATGTCAGATGTCACACACCAAATGCGCGTGTACGATAACGTCAATGTGTAGTGCTCTCTGCGGCTCCCGTGCGTTCGTGTGATTGAAGGTATTTAGATAAATGTTTTTGCTGTTTCCTGGCGAATTCTATTACGTATTTGTTATCATTGTCAGACTATTGCTCGGGTTTCGTAACAAATTGTAATTACTTACAAATGTAATGGTACATCTGTTATCACCTACATAATATCGCAAATCCTGATATTAATTTGACTAGCATACAGGCTTAATCCTTCCATTTCCACTAATAAATAAGATCCCCGGCTAAAAGTTTTTGAAGAGTGTACATACTCAAAAAATGATGTTAACTTTCTTTGTATAGAACTACTAGGACCTTAATTTTATTATTAGAAAATTGTGTTTGAGTAAAACGAGGTTTTTGTATGAAGTCTCCGGGGTGTGCTTTATGTTGTTACGAAACTATTTAGGCATAGTGCAAATCTTGACTGTGGTCACGATCGATTGTGGGATCCATTTTTAAATGAGACGTTCGTTATGTAAACAATGATGACTCAAAGTGAAACTGTTAACTACTGAATAAAGATTGTTTAGAAAATTTTTAATTTGAATATGAAAATGGAATTTAATTTTATATTGAATGATTCTAATTTTTAAATGTTTGTACTTAATTTGTTTGTTTTAAACAAGCAGAACTCACGCTCGCAATCCTAATTTGACTTTAAGTTATAGGTCATTTTCTTAGCCACCGAAAAGGAAAGTGACGGATGATTGACAGCTCTTAATTTTAGGAAGAATGAGTAAATGAATGAATAACCCGGGCGAAACAAAAATGTATCTCGCTGGTATGCAAACCGTTTGACATGTGCTGTCAACTTAATTCTGTCGGGTTATTAGCAAATGTAAAATTTTATAGGGTTGTTTTAGATTTGTGCTTAAAATTGACGTGTGTTCCATTTTTATGCTTGTCGATTACCCGTCTCTTTCCTTTTCGGCGGATAAGAAAATGACAGATACAACTTAAAATAAAATTAGTTGGTGTCTACAAGAATTAGCACCAATGACTATTTTGTCTGAATGGTTTAGCGTGAGTTCTGTATATTTAAAATAAATAAACAAACGTAAATATTTCAAATTTAGAATCAATCAATGTAAATACTTAAATCTATTCAATGGTTTATTGCCACTCTTATACTGTAACAACACTGTACTGTGTTGGGCGGTAACAATACCAGAAAAGACTTCAAACGATTCGATTTTCAATTTAAGTATCGGTCCTACAATCGATCGTGACCAGTCGAGATCTGCAGTTCTCGCCATTTTATGAATAAATCTCGACTAAAGAGCATCCTCGTCATAATTGGTGTTTGTATGATATCATCTGATACTCCGGGTTCCACGTTCTGTTTTTCTCACGGTTAACACTGTGACACTGGCTTCAGGTATCTAGGTCTAGACCTGGATATATGTCTAGGTAGATTAGGACATTAAACGACAAAAGGCATAAATAGTGTCTTCATTTCTTTGACTAAAATGTTAGGGCATATCTCACTAAGACACTATTGGTGATGGCGACTATAGGCGTTGAAAGGGCCTCTCTAGTCTATCGGTGGTTCAAAAAAACGAATAGTGTCGATGGGCTATCAACTAGGACTATCTATATTATCAATAGTGTCGTTTCCATAGAATTGTTTTCTAGGTCAAAGATAAATTATGAAATTCTGATTATGACACACAGATAAATAAGGGTGACAAAAAACGTTTTTTTTTCTTTTTAACTTATTATTTATAAAGAAAAGTATAATAACAAGTGCGTCATTTTGTCACGTTTTTCTATGACGTCACAGGTTGCTTTTTCATACAAATTGGTGTAATATAGTAATTTCGTGTTTTGACGTTAAGTAAAAAGTAACTGATTTGACTAGTTGGATATTGCGCAACCAGCAAGAAACAAGATGATGCAGCGTTTATATGCACGACTGCATTATGTTTTGTTGGTGACGCGACTGTGGTTAGGCAACTGGTATCCTATTGAGATAGGGCCCTTAAACGGAACAGCTGAAAGCATAGCAATTTATCGTACAAAGCGACGAACATTCCCTTCAACAGAACCAATAAAATTCCTATTCCACCAAACCGATGCTTCAAATAACACTTCAGCTAGCCATATTTGTATCAAAGCCACTCCAATAAACAAACGCTCAACAATAAGAGCGATACGTCAAGTCTAAACTAAAATGGTCAACAAAAGCGCATTCATTAAAAAATACGCTACAAATCAAGTGTGCAACCATCACTTCCCTGGTCTAAACGGGCGATCAATTCTGCGGTTTGAACAGACCATATAGCCTCTGTTATGTAGTGGTAAGAGCGTCGGGCTCTCCATCTCGATTTCCGGTGGGGACATATCAGAACAATCATTTTAGTTTAGGTTAGAACATCGTAGGCTGATCACCCGATAGTCCAAAAACATCCGTGATTCTGAAGGTGTACGCAGTCGGATTTATTTAACCTTGCGAAATGACGTAAATTCAAAAATGTTACATTGACCTGCAACAAGTTTATCCATGATAATTACGTTGAATAAATGATTCTGATCTGATTTAATTAAATTAGCTTTAAATTCGGGATAACACAGATCCTCTTTTGCTAATGTACCAATTTTTAGCTACTTACCTTGATAACTGCGAAAAGTCCCATATAAAATTTCACCTCCTCATTGAAAGGATTGGGGCCAGATTTCCAAAAAAGTTGTACGATTTTTTTGTTAGTCACAAATAGTCCGCATACCAATTTTTAGCTTTCTACCATGAAAATTGCGGGTTGCTCCATACAAATTTCCTCCACCCATTTTAGGTAAGTGGGAGGTTGGAAAGAGAAAAAAATTGCCTATGTCACTCTCCATTCCTTCACCTACCTCCACTTAAAAACTCCTTTTTGCCGTTTAAACGGACAAACAAACAAACACACACTTTCCCATTTACAATATTAGCATAGAAGTATGTAGTCGTTACATGAGCCAATATTGACCCTGACACCAGGGTGATGGCATCGGTCATTGGCCTCACAACCCGTATGAAAGAAGAACAGACCATCATTTTAGGCCTGGCCACCAATATCTTCTGTGGACTTATGACGTCGTCTACCAATTATAACGAAGACAATCATACCATTAAGAGAGGAGAGGCGCTCCATAAAATGCACGCTTTAACAATTGGCAGGGCTGATGAAAGTTGCTGTAATGATTGGATGTGGTACTTTATGGTACGCTGGATGCGGGCAGCAGAGGATCAGTCATTGTAACCTTGGGGGAGGCCTATGTCCAGCAGTGGACGATTTCTGTCTGATCTTCTTCTTCTATCGTGTAGGTTGGGAGGTGAATTACCAACCTCATCAACCCTGGTGTCAGGGTTACTATTGAGCCGCCAAAGACACCTGACATGGCTCATGTAACGACTACTTACTTACATCAGTAAGTAGTAACCGGGACCAACGGCTTAACGTGCCTTCCGAAGCACGGATCTTCTTTTTGATGATGATGTGGTACTTTCACAAATTACTAAAAATAATAATAATATGTGTAATTACTTACCCGTACTTTGATATTGTTGTTGAAGACAAGGTGTGAGGTTTATGCCATGCCACAGCCGAGCTGCTCCAAAGACAAATCTCGTTCGTACCGTATGTCGCCTTACCTTTGTTTGTGAGCGTGACAGATAGTCCTCAAACGCTTACTCCTTAACGGCTTACGACATAGACTAAAGTGACCAGTAGATCAACAGTAAACAAACGTGATTGGTGGTGAGCCGTATCGTCTAAAGTCTATAATATTCTAACTATAATGGTCCAACTGTGAAAATAACACTTAACACAACATAAACAGCCTATATACGTATCACTGCTGGGCACAGGCCTCCCCTCAATCAACCGGAGGGGGTATGGAGCATACTTCACCACGCTGCTCCACTGCAGGTTAGTGAACTTAAGATAAAATAAAAACTCATTGATGCAATGCCATTACTGGGGACCGAACAGGTGCTCCCTGTTTGGGAAGCAAGCAATTAACACACATATAACCAGGGTGCCTAATCTACATTTTTCTTTAGTAGCAATCCGGCAGATAATGTAAAAGCGGTTATTATTCTAAGTCGTATTAGTTTAGTCCACTCCATGTAACAGAAACTACCGCATCCAAACCCAACTACGTTCGACCGCTTCATGCATCCTAGCCAACTTTAATGGACAATTATGCATTGTGTATTTAGGAGCGGTCTCCTTCTAGATTTAGACTGATAGAGGTTCGTTAGGTAGTAGTGAGTTATTATTGCATACATGCATACCGACACGCAGTCTTGACGGAGCGATGGCTACTCCGCTGATTAGCGTAAGGTGCTTTCTAAATTATTAAGTTTTAATATAATTCTTTCACATCAGTCATCCAGTGTGACTTTTTAACGATAAAAACTTTTTATATCAAAATAATAATGTTCTATTTTTTTTCGCCGTGTGACGCCGTCTATAATGGTCGTGTTAACTGTGTAAGTGAAAACTGCACTTAAGATAAATTAATAACTCATTGGGCAAATCCGTGACCAGAGTTCGACTCCGCGCTCCTCGTTTGAGAAGCAAGCTGATGTAGCACAGGCTGGACAGGACCAGTGCCTTCTGTGACGTCACCTCCAAGAATCTCATATATTTATTTACAGCCTTTTTGATAGCACAAACTTTTTACTCTCTGTATCGAATATGTCAATGCAGGACGGAAGAGGCAAGTCACTGTAACCTGGAACCTGACAGAGGGCAGCAGTAGCTGTCAGTACCATTCAGAGGTGGAGGACAGGAGTCCTAGTATGGCTTTGTAATAAACCATTCTGGGCGCCATCCCACTTGCGTCAGACAGAGTACTGCGGGCGAAAGGCAAGAGGAAAACCACTGCCCTATTTTTCCCTAAAAAAGTAGCATGGAAAATGCTGCACCGACAAGAGCGTGGCTCTTAAATTGATGATGATTGTAGTGTTTACATAAGTACGTAAACACATCTTATTGTAATACACGTAGGTATAATTAAATATATAAATAAATATGTAATTATTATTATTATTAGTAACACTCAGTGTCCCACTGCAGGCATATGTAATATATTATAAAATACTTGAATCGATATAATCGATTCACATATATATTCTGTCGTCTCGGGCAATGCACTACGCGGCGGCCACAATTAGTAAACTGTACGGGTATGCACGGGGGTGGAGTGAAGACGTAGTGTGTGGCAACGAGCCGATATTTATTTATATAATTATATTGAGACCAATACAATGATGATGATCGAATATGTCATTAATTTAGAAAAATAATAATTATTGCAGTTCTGTCAGTTCGTTCCTTTGAAAAAACGTATTTTTATTTAGACGGACTTATTATTCCGTATTGGATCACGTCGGGGTTACCAATACTATAAACTGACAGAACTGCAAGAATTTTTATTTTTCTAAATTAATGACATATTCGATACAGAGAGTAAAAAGTTTGTGCTATCAAAAAGATTTTGTAAATAAATATTATAAGATTCTTTGAGGCGACGCCACACTTCTAATTAAACCTACTAGTGGTTGTTTTTCTTTACCCATTCTCAGTCAACCGGAAGAGCAACATTTTGAAATAAGAATATACCTACATACAGGGTGTTAGTGACATCGTAACGAATACTCAGGGGGATGATTCAGACCATGATTCTGAGTTAATATCAAGTGGAATTTTCCGTCGCAAAATTCATGTTTTTTTTTTAGTTTTTTTAAATTATTTTCAATTCTATACTTTTGCAATGGAAAATTCCACTTGATATTAACTCAGAATAATGAGCTGAATCATCCCTCTCAGTATTCGTTACGATGTCACTTACACCCTGTACAAGTATGTACATACAGTAGCCATATAAGTGTATGGGTGTTAGTGACACTGTAACGAATACTGAAGGGGATGATTCAGACCATGATTCTGAGTCGATATCAAGTGGAATTTCCTTTCGGAAAAGTCATGATCATTTTAGTGCTTTTTTAAATTATTTTCCGTTCCATACTTTTGCGACGGGAAATTCCACTTGATATTAATTCAGAATCATGGCTCGAATGATCCCTCAAAGTTTTCGTTACGATGTCACTAACACCCTGTATATCGTGGTCGCTACATATTTATACACTACACGGTTGCCCAACAACAAAATATTGATATCTATCAATGAAACAAATGGGTTCCATTTTTAATTCGGACTGATCTTGACGGGTCTTTTATAACGAGGCGATTTTAAGGGCAAAGGGATCAGTGACTGTCATGTGTTATTTGGTCGAAATGGGTACTATTAAATATTTTTAAAGAAAGAAAAAATATTCAATACTAGAGGACGCAGTTACAATACAACATCCATACCAGTACTAATGTTATAAGTACGAAAGTGTATGTGTTTGTTTGTTTGTCCGTCTTTCACGGCAAAATGGAGCGACACGTGATTTTTTTAAGTGGAGATAGTTTAAGGGATGAAGAGTGGCTTTTTATCTCTTTCTAATCCCCTTATTCTCTAAAAGGGGGGGGGGGGAGTTTATAACGTAACGTAATTTTCAAGGTAGAAAGCTAAAAATTGGTATGTCTAACAAAAAAAAATCGTGCAAAATCTTTGTTTTTTTTTAAATCTGCTCAACCCCTTCAAAGAGGGGGTGAAATTTTACAAGGGACTTTTCGCAGTTCTCAAGGTAGGAAGTTAAAAATTGGTACATTAGGGGAATCTGTAAAGAAAAAAAAAATGAAAAATTGAAAAAGAAAATATATATATGTAATATATATGTTTTTTTTTTAGTAAATAATGGAGAATTGAGAATTGACTTGAACCTGTCACCCCGAATTTAGCGAAAGCGAAGCCGCGGACTCTACTCAAAAATATTATGTAAATGTAAACCTTAAGGTTACCTTAAGGTTTTTTCTAAGCGTATTTATTAATGCTGCTTACCTTCACGGCCATACCTTTCATAAAATCTATGTAAGGTGTCATATATTGGACTTTGGAGGGTGGTTGTGAAAAAGGCAGTTACTGAGCTGTCTCGAAGCTGTGCACATCTTCCGGACGTTTTCGGGTTCGTTTGTGAGTATATAACAGTGGCGACGAGGATAATACGGTATAAGTGCGTGTTGTGTGCCTATCAGGGTGAACAGATAGAAAAATCGTGAAAACACTTTACGAAAATGAGTATAAAATTCAGTGAATTTAACGTGACACGTGGTTGCTGGAAAAATTACATAGAAAGGTTTAAATACTGTCTGCAGGCAAGTAATATTAAAGAAGATGAATTAAAGAAGGCGAATTTACTAGCCGCGTGTGGGCCGGAATTATATGATTTGATCGTATCGCTCATTTCGCCATCACAAGTAAGTGAGGTTACCTTCTCGGTTATGATTGAAAAATTAAACGGCCATTTTGATCCAACTCCGAACGAAATAGTGCAATCATATAAATTTCATATGAGAAGTCAACAAGACGGGGAAAAGATACGCGATTATATTGCCCAATTGCGGAAATTAAGTATTGGGTGCAACTTTAGCGATTTAAAACGGACTTTGCGCGACCGGCTAGTTTGCGGTATTTACGACAAGGAAGTACAAAAGAAGTTATTGCAAACAACAGATCTAACATTTGATGAAGCATGTAAAATAGCTCTTTCCTATGAATCAGCGAAATTTGATGCAGACAATGTTATAATAGTGCCGTCTATATCAGGAAAAAATAGTAGTGATGTGGAAGAACCTATGGAAATAAACAAAATTTCTAGTAAATTTCCTCCTAAATCAGAGGAAAAACCCAATTGTTTCCGATGTGGTCGAAAACATGGGGGCACTTGTAGGTTTAGATGGGCTAAATGTAATTTTTGTGGGAAAGTGGGCCATATCGAGTCGGTTTGTAAGACAAAGACAAATCAAAACAAAACTGATTCCAATTGTAATGGTCTGTATGAAGAGAGCATTAATAATATAAAGGAAACAAAAAGGTCCGCCTATTTGATGGACATTAAGTTGAATGGTTGTCAAATAGAGATGGAAGTCGACTCGGGCTGTGCTTTTACCCTAATTAGCGAAGAGACAGCAAAACTCATTTGGAAAGGAGAAATACCTAAGTTAGAAAAGTTAAACATGAAACTGAAGACATGGACGAATAGTAGGTTGCATTTATTAGGTAAAGCAACAGTGCAAGTAGAAGGTAAAAGCATTAAGAAGGAATTATCAATAGTGATAGCAACAGGTAATGGACCAAGCTTAATAGGGAGAAATTGGTTTGATGACTTGAATATACACTTACAGATGGGGGTGTATAATATAGAGATTGATAGTGACGCTGTTATGACAGTGGTAAATCGATATGCAGACGTATTCCAAGAAGGGCTTGGAAAATATACTGGACCGGTAGTACGGATTACACCAAAGGAAGGGGTAGTACCGAAGTTCCTTAAAAGTAGACCGGTACCGTTCGCCATTAAAGAACGTGTTGTTCAAGAAATAGACAGATTAGTAGCAGAGGGTGTGTTGGAATCAATTCCACATTCAGAGTGGGCAACACCCATAGTGCCAGTTCTTAAAAAAAATGGTACAGTAAGATTGTGTGGGGACTACAGGTCTACAGTGAATAAATATATAGATACAGATACATATCCACTGCCTACACTTAATGAAGCTTTTTGTGAATTACGAGGAAGTAAAATTTTCACAAAAATTGATTTAGAACGTGCATATACACAAGTGACGGTTGATGAAGCTACTTCAAAACTTCTTACTATCAACACCCCAAAAGGGTTGTATAGAATGAAAAGGTTACCCTTTGGGATTAAGGCCTGTCCCGGGATTTTTCAACGATTGATGTCTACTCTATTGGCTGGTATTCCAGGGATAGCAGTACTACTGGATGATATTGTGGTAACTGGAGGGAATATGCAACAACACAATGAGAGACTCGAGTTAGTTCTTCAGAAATTACAAGAAGCGGGGTTGAAGGTTAACAAAAACTAACTATATAACTAACAAAAAATGTAAATTAGCGGCCAATAGTGTTGAATTTTTGGGTTACGTTATTGATAAATCGGGTATTCACCCAAATGAAGACAAAATTAAGGCTATTGAAAAAACTCAAGCTCCAACTAATGTTAAAGAGTTACAGGCTTTCTTAGGCTTGTTAAATTTTTATGATCGGTTTATGCCACATAAAGCGACAGTAGCAGAACCTTTATACCGTTTATTAGATAAAGAAAGGAAGTGGCAATGGAATAAAGAGCAACAGATAGCTTTTGAAAAGCTCAAAAAAAACTTGTCGAGTAAAGACACATTAGTACACTATGATGAAAAACGGAAATTGATACTATCTTGCGATGCGTCAAACTATGGGCTGGGAGCTGTTTTAGAACATGAAATGGACGATGGCACAGTCAGACCAATAATGTTCGCGTCAAGAACGATGAATACACATGAGCGCAACTATGCTCAAATTGACAAAGAAGCAGCAGCTATCATTTTTGGACTAAAAAAGTATCACCAATTCATTAGTGGTAGAAAAATAATTATTAGGACAGATCACAAACCGCTATTAGGAATCTTTGACCCAAAAAGAACAATACCGAATATAATATCTCCAAGGATGTTACGATGGGCATTATGGTTGAACTCATATGACTACCAGTTGGAATATGTAAAAGGGAAAAACTTGGGCAACGCCGATGCGCTAAGTAGATGGCCGTCTAAACTAGAAAGTGAAAAGGAAGAATATTCGGGTGTTCTACTGATAGAAGAGACACCAGTGGAATTGAATTTGTCAGCTAAAGATGTGGCAGAGTGGACTAAGAAAGATAACACATTAAGTAAAATTTTGTATTGGCTACGTCATGGATGGCCCGCAAAGGTATCAGAAGAATATGGATTATTTTGGAAAAAACGTGAGGAAATGTCAGTCTATAAGGATTGTGTTTTATGGGGAAGTAGGGTTGTTATTTCAGGAAGAATGAGATCGCAGATTCTAGACCAATTACACGACAATCACGATGGTATCGTGATTACAAAGGCTCTAGCCCGGAGCTACTTTTGGTGGCCAGCTATTGATCGACAAATCGAAGAGATGATCAGAGAATGCCCTATATGTGCCGAATACAGGAACATGCCACCAAAAGTAACACATCAGTGGATAAGACCAGAGAAGGCGTGGTCTAGGCTACATATAGATTATGCTGGACCCTTTCAAGGCAAAGTATTTTTGATTGTGATAGACGCCTTTTCTAAATGGCCAGAAGTAAAGATAGTGTCAAGTATGAATAGTATTACATTAATTAAAGTACTGAGGGAAATATTTGTACAGCAAGGCATACCGGATACAATAGTAAGTGATAATGGAAGAAGCTTTACATCCCAGGAATTCAAAAATTTTCTGGCGGCGAATAACGTGAAACACGTATCAGTGGCACCGTATCACCCGGCATCGAATGGGCAAGCGGAAAGAACAGTACAGACAATCAAAACCAAATTAAAAAAGTTTTCATCAGAACCATGGGACATTAAATTATCGAAGATGTTATATGGCTTACGTACTACTCCTAACAGCGTCACGGGCACTTCACCGGCCGAGTTGTTAAACAAGAGGAAATTTAAAACAAAATGGGATAATTTGAACCCCTTGTCGATGAAAAATAATGAACAGGTCAAAGCTATTGAGAATAATGAGAAGATACAACCTAGAACATTCAGAATTGGACAACAGGTTTATGTGAGGAATTATTGTGGGAATACTCGCTGGCTTAAAGGTACTGTTGAAAAAATAATTGGAGCTTGTAGATATTTGGTCAGGTGGAATGGTAGACTACTAATGAGACATATTAATCAGATTCAAAGGGGAACAAATACCACAAAAGATCAGAAGTCTGAGAGAAGGGTGGAAGCAGGAACAACCAGTGATGCCGTTCCCAGGCGATCGGGGATAATCCTACCTCACCCTAGTCAATGGGCGGAGATGATTGGGGTTTCGGGACCGCAGGACATAGTTTTAAATGAAGAACTTGTCACATCTAATAGAAATAAGAGAATTCGGTCACCCTCTACATCTTCACCACCATCGAAGAGAATATCTCTGGAAGACAGTGATGATAATGATGAACCTCAAGACATAGAGGAAGGAAGTGATCAGCAACCCTGACTTCTTCTCATGAACTTATAATTCTAAAGCATGTTAGGTATAGTTAGGATAGTGATAGTGAATAGGATAATATATTTATTTAGTGATAGAAAACTAGAGTAACAGTGTTATGTGTACTAAGTGAACAGTGAGTGTGTGAACTCTCCTGAAGGGGAAGGCATGTCATATATTGGACTTTGGAGGGTGGTTGTGAAAAAGGCAGTTACTGAGCTGTCTCGAAGCTGTGCACATCTTCCGGACGTTTTCGGGTTCGTTTGTGAGTATATAACATAAGGGATTATGTTTTGAGGGACAATTTATTATGATTGATAAGGTTGAGTAAATATATCTTTGGGCCAAGTGTCGGTATGGCTGTAAGTAGACTTTAGATAACTTTAAGCGTTGCCTGTTCGTCTCTTGATGTGTGTGGACTGTAGTTGTAGTAGATGGTGAGAGAACGAGGGTTCTACTTCCTAGTGCAAAACACCAGTTTGTTCCTTGTCATTATTTAATTATGTTCTCTCTCTTTATTTAAGAGCTGCGCTCTTGTCGGTGTAGTAATCGCCATTCCTCCCTTCTTCCCGCCAAACCCTTCACCTCCTGATACGACACGACCTGCACCTTCTCTTTTATTTGTTTCATAAATGTTCTCCTAGGTCTACCCCTTCCTCTCTTCCCTTCAATTTTTCCTTCTATGATGTTATGAATTATGTTTTGTAATTGTTAAATACACTTTCGCTTGAGGCATCGGCCATTCAATTCGGTACAATATTGCCATGTAAAAAAATATATTAATTATTGATGTTTATATTTGTGTTGCCAAGCAACATTGCTTACATTCACGATTATTAAGTTTACAAATATACAAAATGTATTTTATTCGTTATATAAAAAACAATTTGATCATACAAAATAAAAAATATAAGTATAATTAACGGCTGTATATCCGTATTCGGTAGCTTGTATTATTATAAAGCTTGTATTTTGATAAAACCCACTTTTGAAATATTCTAAGGTACGAGTTTTTCCAAACAAAACAGATCTAACACTTTTCCATATTCCGGCTAAGTAGTTAAGTGCCATTTGCGGCAAATCTAAAATAAGTCACGTCAAAAAAAATATCAAAACACAGGCAAATCCATATAACAATGTTGAGCGATTCATTCAAATAATTTCGTACAACACATTGAAATCTCTCGATCACATGGGACTGCCTACATTCGCACCAGACCACCTCCGTGGTCAACAAAATTCAAATGAATAATGGCCGACCAATTACTGACTGTATGAACCAAATATAAATTACGAATCCGATTCGGTGTAGGCCCGTTCGATTTTTAAATATAGAGCTTCATTTGTTTTTTTGTAGTTTGTTTTTATTTTATTTTTTCTAGGTTTTCCGTTTTGCCAGTGTTTTGAAAAAGTAGGTTTGTTCATATTTTAATGTTTTCTAATTATTTTATGTTTATGGTTATTGAATCGTAAAATTAATCTCGTAATACATCAAAAATGATTTCGCTGTGTTGTCTTAAAAATATTAATGTCTTAGGATTGATGAATTTGGAGGAAGCAAGAGTAGTATGTTAGGATCGAAGCAAATGAAATTGCATAGTCTTTGCTCATGTGTTAGGAATCGATTATGTTCGATTATGTCTTAGGAATTTATGCGTCCTTATATGTATGCATCCACTTATACATTTTTCTAATAGCATTTTTATTTCTGTAATTTCTAATTATTTGCACTTCGCCACGTCGGTACAGGACAAGGTTCAGGTGAAATGTGGGTGCTCAATTCATCTTGCGACGGATGTACTTTCTGAATAGTCGTGAGCTTATAAAAATAAAGTTGCGTTATATTATGTAATTATTGAAAGTATATTTATGACATATTTTTTTTTATAAATTGACTGCTCTACTTTGGTTCTCAATTTGAACTCTTTTTCTTTTTAATAATTAAGTAAGGTGCACTGGCTGGTACAGCCTACGGTCCCATAAAATGTTTCCGTGAATTTATACGTCTTGTTCGTCGTAACTTATTCCTTCAAAATCAATTTTCTTGTTTACTCTTACCACTAAATGCTGGTATTCAATATCCATTACTTAGACCAGAGAGAGCGTTGTTTAATAGGGTTGCTTAATATTATATTTATTTTGTTTGTTAATATAGGTACCAACATAAAAAAAAAACAGATAAAGAAAAGTTCGTAATGAAAAAGTGTATTCAAAAAATGTGAGTACCTACTTACTAAACTATGTATATGAGTGTGTTCTTTAATTGTAACAAAATTGTTCTGTGATATTATATCATACATAAACAGCCTATATACGTCCCACTGCTGGGCACAGGCCTCCCCTCAACCAACCGGAGGGGATATGGAGCATACTCCACCACGCTGCTCCACTGCGGGTTGGTGAAGATGTTTTTACGGCTAATAGCCGGGACCAACAGCTTAACGTGCCCTCCGAAGCACGGAATCATCTTACTTTTTCAGACAATTAGGTGATTCAAGCCTGAAAAGCCCTTACCAAACAAAGGACAGGCTCACAAAGTGATTTCCACCATGTCCCTATCGGGAATCGAACCCGGACCTCCAGATCGTGAGCCTGACGCTCTAACCACTACACCACGGAGGCTGTTATATTATATCAAAGTTTACTATTTGTTAACTAAACAGCGTTGATAGTAGTAAGACATACTAACTTTTTACAAACAATAACTAAACATTTTTTAAGTAGCCGCGCTGGGAGGGTATTAACTACCACCGAACTTGAACATACTTTCCAGGGTGTGTCGTAAAAATCGACAAAAGGATTTTATCTTTTCTAACGTGATGGGTCATCGTGATGGTTTTTGACTTTGGCTTCATATCCGTAGGGCTTCGTATCAAAAGTGGCTGCAAGTTGTCTTCCGGTTACTTGAGGCTCTGCCCACCTTGTTAGGGATTGCGGGCGTGAGTTCATGTATGCACGTTTGTATGAATTCATCGCTGATCGATGCTCCTAGAGCTTAAACCAAGTAACAAACGATTACGATGACAAATAACAGTGTAATCGAAGTAAATGTATGGGATTGACATAAGGTGACATGTCAAATCCATACATTTTCGTAATAGTTTGCATCATGGCTATGTTTGGCTTGGTTATGTTTCGTAACTGCCAACCCTAAAAACTCGCGAATTTTTCTACGAAAGCACTTAAAAAAGATCCGATAACCGAAATTTCAATTACGTGTCATAATTGTACCACGGTAGGGTATCGGGAAATTTATTATTCCGTCGGACAATTTTGGACGTGCAATCGTTTATTACGCTAAGTGTAGGTTCGAGTCTCGGTTGAGAAATTTTGGTATAATAAATTTTGCTTCGAATCTTGTCTGGTTGGCTTTGAATAAAATAATAATGTCCAGGTTTGGTGCGTGTTGTTGACCAATGTACTTATTATGTTTTTTTTTTAAGTATATCGGAAATTGATAATGAGGACGGCGAATTATATTCACCGTGTAGTAAAGTGAGTGTCGATTTCTGTGGTGTAATGGTTAACCATGTGAAATTCTCCAACCAGAAGTTTCGGGAGCCTCAGCTAAATTGTAAATGGTTATGACAATTGACAGTGACAGTGATTAAAATGTATGGGATTGACATAAGGTGACATGTCAATTCCATACATTTTTACTAACTTGGTTAAAGCCCCAATTTCTATTACTGTTCGGATTAATTAATTATTTAAGAGAATCTATCTATCTATCTATATCAGCCTAAATTTATATCCAATTTTGGACGTAGGCCTCTTCCATGTTTTTCCATTTCCGACGATCCTGGGCTATCGACATCCAGCCATATCCTGCGTGCCGCACAATGTCGTCCTTCCATCTCATTGGTGGTCTTCCTCTCGGTCTTGTGAATGCTCGTGGGCGCCACTCTAACAATCTCCGGGTCCATCTTTCCTTGCTCATTCGAGCAATGTGTCCCGCCCATCTCCACTTGCGTTCGGCAATTACTTTTACCACATCCCTAACCTTGGTATTATTTAAGAGAATATTGTTGTGAATTATAAACTGTGTGAAGACACGTGGTCGGGTTGATCACCTATCTTCAAGCAATTCATCACTCATATAATGGTCCACTATGCAATAAAAGAAAACTGAGATTTAGGAGCTGATCACCCTCCACATAGGCACGTTAAGTAGTCGGTATCGGCTAGTAATTACTTCAGTAATATTAAACAGAACGACCAGCGGGCTTAGCTCCGTAAGCGCGCGACTCTTTCTCGCCTCGACATTCGTCACCCGTCACTCTCTCACAGTACTGCACAGAAAGAGACAGATGATCTCTCTCGCGGCGAGAAAGAGTTGCGTGTCTACAGTGCTAAGCCCGCTGGTCGTTCTGTTATATTACGACTTCAGTACAATATATATACAGGTTCAGTACATTTCAATAAGATAACATTTTACAATAGTCTCAATGCGCGTATGAATTAGATCTGTCAAAGTACGTCAGCTAGTGTTGTGACGTTTATTAGCATAATGTTGTAACTGTCGACATTAGGTCGATCGATTATTTTCTATCTAACAGTAAGTATGTAGGACTGTAAAGTTGCCAATGCCATGATGAAGTCTGTCAATGGTTTGATAACCCGCACGAGAAAAGATGAAAGAGTTAGATATATTTGTTTTAATTTTGGTACCAATCCAGCATGGAACTTAAATGGGAAAATTGTAATTACAAGTTATCAGCTAGGCCTTTTATATTTTGGCATTTACTTAAATTCCATTTTTACACCTGTTAAAAATTTCGTCATCCAAAAGTCAACAAAGCAATCAAAAAGCGAAATTATTCCACAAAAATGTTCATAAAAAACTTAATTTCATATCTTCATCTGCAAAAAATGTTTGACAGTACCTGTTTATGGGTTTTTATTATATTTTTATTACATAATTATTTTCGCGGAATAATGACAAGCTTACAATATAAGGATTGTCATACTTTAAATATTTTTACACCTACTAGTATTTTAAGGGTCAAAATTATTATATTTCCCTCTGTTACACCGTAGCGAATACACTAGGTGAACGAATAATAAATGCACAACAAAAAAAAAATAACAGCAAATGCACGACATCCTCCAGTACTTATCCTACTCTTAGTGTGTGGGATGGCGCCCAGAATAGTCTATTTCAAAGCCGTCCCCGTCTTTGGCCTCTGAATAGTACTGACAATTACTGCTGCCCTCTGTCAGGTTCCAGGTTACAATTCCTGGTCCAGGTGTCCTGACTCTGTATTTAAAGACAGTACATTCAGTTATGTATGCATGTGTATGGATATAATAGTGATGTTACGTTATATTTATTTATTTATAAAGGTACATACAACATTATAGTGTAAACCAATGCGCTGTATGACGAGAAAAACAATATAAAATCTATAAATATCTTATCTTTTCTTAATACAACAAAAATAAACAATGAATGAAAAAAGAAACAAAAAGAAAAATAAGACCATGAATAACATGAAAAACACAAAAAAAAATACAATTTCAAAACTAAAAGGTAAACTATCACACAAAAAAATTAAAATAATAATGGAAAAAACAAAACAGTAATCTATACTTATAATAAATCTGTAGAGAGGTCAATTCTGTACATTAAATATTTTTTCAAAATAACTATCTATAAATGCAATCAGTAAAATTTTTGTCTGTCTGTCTGTCTGTCTGTCTGTCTGTCTGTCTGTATGTTCCTTATAGAAACAAAAACTACTGGACGGATTTTAATGAAACTTGGTACAATTATTCTTCACACTCCTGGACAGGTCATAGTATACTTTTCATCACGCTACAATCAATAGGAGCAGAGTAGTGAAGGGAAATCCTTTTGTATGAAAAATCTAAACCACTCAAGTTAGACGTTTGAAATTTGGCATGCAGGTACCTTAGATACCGTAGAGGTGCACTAAGAAAGGAATTCCCGAAATTCCTACGGGAACGGGAATTAGCGGGAAAATCCTTTTGTATGAAAAATCTAAACCACTCAAGTTAGACGTTTGAAATTTGTCATGCAGGTACCTTAGGTACCGTAGAAGTGTACTAAGAAAGGAATTCCCGAAATTCCCACGGGAACGGGAATTAGCGGGAAAATCCTTTTGTATGAAAAATCTAAACCACTCAAGTTAGACGTTTGAAATTTGGCATGCAGGTACTTTAGTAAACTTAAAGCTTAGTTGCAACAGGATATTACAAAATTCCCACGGGAACGGTAGTTAGCGGGAAAAAACATTTGTATGAAAAAATCAAATCTAAATAAAAGGAGAAACTGACTGACTCAGTCACTGACATATCAACGCATAGCCTGAACGGCTAAATGTAGGCATTTGAAATTTGGAAGGGACATAGCTTAGGTACCGTAGAGGTGCACTAAGAAAGGAATTCCCGGAATTCCCACGGGAACGGAAATTAGCGGGAAAATCCTTTTGTATGAAAAATCTAAACTGCTTAAGTTAGACGCTTGAAATTTGGCATGCAGGTACCTTAGTTAACTTAAACCTTAGTTGCAACAGGATATTGCAAAATTCCCACGGAAACGGGAGTTAGCGGGAAAAAAACATTTGTATGAAAAAATCGAAACCGCGTAAGATAGATGTTTTCAATTCAATTCAATTAAATTATTTATTGCATTCCATGTAGTACAATGGGGTGTTACATAGGCATAGGAACTAAAACATGGACCCTGTAGGGCACAGCAACGTTGAAGGGAAGAGAGGAAGTGTGTATTAAAATTAAAACTCAATGAACAATCAATTAAAAAAAATCAATTCAATCAATTGATTCAATCTAGCATGCATGCATACCTTAGTAAATATAAAGTTTATTTTTGGCTGTATTTTGAAAAATGGGAGTTATTGGAAAAAAAATTGTATGAAAAAATCTAAACTGCATAAGTTAGATGCTTGAAATTTGATATGCACTCCCACACACACAAAGATCTCTCTCTTATATAACACGCCACGCGGACGAAGTCGCGGGCAAAAGCTAGTTCATTAATAAATCTTTAATAATTCCATTACAATTCGGTGTAACACACACTCTCACGGACTTTCAATAAAATGTCCAGTTTCGGACACCTCGTTACCAGGCCGTCTTCACCAATTTGCCTATAATTGTCTCCTTAACCCAATACGGCGCCTACAAGGAAACCCTTTGATTAAACTGCAGTGTTCAGTTAAAGTGCCAAAACCTTTCGTATTTTTATGTGTAATTACATTATACATGAATTATTTATCCGTTTAAGAATTTATTTGTGGAAGCTCTGTCGGTTCCCATTATGCTAATGTGTGGGATAACTTATTCTATTTTTTAATGAAATCAATGTAGAGTATATGTTTAATTGTACCACCACATTTTTAGGGTTCCTTAGGGTAAGTTTGTACTTTGGGTGAGTTGTCTTTTCTTTTTAAGAAATATTTTTAGATTTAGTCTAACAATTTAAAAAAAAACTTTTTTTTTTATATTTTGTTATTTTTTTCGTGACCATGACTTTTTGGGGGTGGAGGCCTGGAGTCCTAAAACACAGGGTATCCTAGTTTAGGCTCCAGCCTCTACAAATATTGTATTTTTGTATGTATTTATGTATCCATGTGTTTTATTATTTACTTACTTACTTACCCCACACAACACCCACACACACACACAACACACACATAGACAGGTCTATTTTGTCTGTTCCATTCGTACATTTAATCTTATTTTTAATCTCTGGTTAGTATCGTAAATAACGGACCAAACTGGCCGCCACCAACAAAATGTATGCAGTTGTATAAAGGTACTTCACTTGCAACTGAATCCCGAAGACCTCGTTACATAGGGCCCTTCTTCTTCTATCGTATGGGTTGTGAGGTGGAGTACCAACTCTATCAACCTTGGTGTCAGGGTTACTATTGAGCCGCCAAAGGCCCCTGACATGGCTCATGTAACGACTACTTACTTACATCAGTAAGTAGTAACCGGGACTAACGGCTTAACGTGCCTTCCGAGGCGCTGATCGTCTTACTTTTTGGACAATCAGATGATCAGCCTGTAATGACCTAATCAAACTAGGGATCACAAAGTGATTTTTGTGATTTGTCCCCACCGGGATTCGAACTCGAGACCTCCGGGTCGTGAGCCCAACGCTCTACGATTGGGCCACAGAGGGCCCTAAGAGATAGCCAGTTTTGACAGAATATGTTTCATTATAATGACGTTTATCTTAATACGTTAGTAGGTACGTAACTTTCATCTTAGGGCGAAATATCGAAAGAAGATGCAAGTTAGTAGTTAAAAATAACATAATAATAATACGTATGCTGGGATAAAGTATAATCGTACACAATCACATCTCCCTAGCATTATCCCGATTTTCACAGGATCCGCTTACCTAACCTGAAGATTTGACAGGTCCGATTTTTTTCAGAAGCTACTGCCTGTCTGACCTTCCAACCCGCGAAGGGAAAACCAGCTCAATACAGGTTAGGTCACATACCTCAGAAAATGCATTTCTCGGGAATATGGGTTTCCTTACGATGTTGTCCTTCACCGCTGAAGACGTCATAATAATTTATGATCCAAACACGAATTCGAAAACAAAATTCGACAATCATTGGTTAAGGCCTTTGCTGGATTTGAATCTGCGACCTCAAAATGAGAGGCAAACGTTCTACCAACTGGGCTGCCACGGCTATAGTTGTACACAATACATACAGGAAAAAAATATCTACATGTCCCGTCAAAAAAGGAAAATAAATCAAAGAACCCCCTTTCTCCCATCTCTAAGCCCAATAACTCGTCGGTAGCGCTGCGCGTACGCATATAAATCGTAATACGATAGCGATATAAACATGCGCTCTACGTGTCGACATGCGATGTCTTATGATATGGTGATCGTTCCCGATTTATTAGAGTACCATCCTTGTATAAATTTGTATTTAAATTCAACTGCGGATTCCTTTTTAAAAGTTATAATTATAAGATATAGTACGCGTACTTAGTAGGTTTTTTTGAATATAGAAAGATGGTGGGCGATGTAACAAAATAACTTTTTAAAAAGGCCATATTAATGCAATTAATCAAATATTTATAAAAGGTGTAATTTCGCCCGCAGGCGAGGTAGTAAGTAGGCTACCTTGTCGCCTAACCCTTTTAATTTACGGAATTTAAACGTAATTATGTTTTCCAGCACATCTTTGAACTTTCGCACCTTGACCAAAGATTCCTACAAAACACGTTCTAATAAATTAATCGTTAGCTGACCACACGTTAATTAAAATTAACAGGGACTAACAAAGAACGAATTAAATTGATACCCGGCAATTGCTAGGGTCTACCTTCGTAGCTTGAGGTCATTAGGGTCCAATTACAGGTGAATAAATTGGCACCTCCCATGTGGATATCAATAAGCAGAACCCTTGAGAGATCAATTTGTTTGTGCGGCCGCCTCGGGAATATTCCAAAGAATACATTGGCGACAGATGGTACAAATGCTATCTAATAATTTAATTTATTATTGTTTTTTTTTTCATATTAATTTATTTTTTTATTTAACTAATGATTTAAGTAAATTAATTTACCTGAATTGGCTACTTGATTGTTTTCAGATAAGTATTTTAGGTAAATATTAGAATATTATACCTATTAAAACATTTTTTTTCTCGAAAAAGCTTTATATAATAGAAAAATACATATTTTTCTTCAATTATTTTAAATTGCGCGCGGAAACGGTTGGCCACGTGACATTTTGCCAAGTGACGTCACATTTCAACAAATAAAGAAACTGTCAAACAGTATAACTTGAATCCTGACAGATAGCTTTTGTTTATTTTGTGAAATGTGACGTCCCACGAAGCTCAGTCATGGCCGCCCGTGTTTCGGGTCTTGTTATAGATAAAAAAATCACATTCTTATTTTGTAAAAATAAAATATATAAAAATGATTTTAATAAAAAATAGATAATTATTGTTAAATGATAAACTACCATTTCCGACAAATTTCATATTTGCCAGCTTACACCGATGGAAAATAGGTGTGAGTTAATGCATGTATGTAACATTTATATTCATAAAATGAATGTCTCTCAGAGGCCCCTTCATTATCTACCTACGTACCAGTCTGATATAAATTCCTATACTCCCCCCTGGGAACTAAACTTATCGTCTCACCGGATAATTTATAGAGGAAGCAATCGCTTCTGTTATTACTACTATGCCATGCAAAATATTGAATTTTGTTGTTTGCGAACTGTTTTGTGTAGGAATTTGACTATTAGCATAATAAAATATCACGACTGTATACCTGAGGGGGTAAATTTAGAAGGGGTAAGGGTAAATTTCTTGTTCCATCACAACAAGAACATACCTTTTAGGTTTTTGCAATTGCAGTTAATAAAATGATGGCGACTTTTGTCGATGTATAGAGACAACCTTTTTTCACCGGCCCTCTGTACGCGAGTAGGACTCGCACTTGACCGTTTTTTTATAGTTCTATATATTAATAATTATGATAAAATATTATATTAAAATACCTATTATCATATCACTTTGCATTTCAATAGTATATTACTGTCACAGTATGTAAAATTATAACAACGTTTTTCATATGAAATAACAAATTACCAGGTGGTATTATGTGTTATTATGTAGTGAGACGTGGCCGCTTACTATGGGTCTCATGAGGAGGCTCGGTATCGCTCAGCGGGCAATGGAGAGAGCTATGCTCGGTATTTCCCTGCTCGATCGAATCAGAAATGAGGAGATCCGCAGGAGAACTAAAGTCACCGACATAGCTCGGAGAATTGCAAAGCTGAAGTGGCAGTGGGCAGGACACATAGCGAGGAGAACCGATGGCCGATGGGGCGGAAAGGTTCTGGAGTGGCGACCAAGTGTCGGACGACGCTCAGTGGGTAGGCCCGCTACAAGGTGGACCGACGATCTGGTGAAGGTCGCGGGAAGCCGCTGGATGCGGGCAGCGCAGGACCGATCGTCGTGGAGATCCTTGGGGGAGGCCTATGCCCAGCAGTGGGCGTCATACGGCTGATGATGATGATGATGATTATGTAGGTATAATAGGAATATGAGTATCACATTTTGTTTTTGAAGGCTGGGTCCAGCTTTTGCATTGCAGCCTCGAGTGAGAAGAGTTGTTCATCATAGACATCTGGTGTGATGGATCTCATCGCTTCTGCCAAGTTATACACATATTCTTTGTTGGTCCCACTGGGGCCTTGGCTGCTTATAACTTGTTTTGCTATATCTGATGTTCCTTCAAGTAGGCGTGTATATCGGCCCTCCATCCCTGACGATTTTACTACGACGTATACTTGTACCCGTTTTTATATGTATCTATGTATATATATGTGTTTCCAACACAATATATTGTTCCCAGTTAAAAAGACACACCCAAAAGCGACCGAACATTACCTTATCATACGAAATCTCATAATCGATTCCTTCAAAACGACTCGAGTACGTGAGATATGAATTAAATGATCACTGATAGGGTGTATGTCGACTAATGGGACACTACATCTTCTTAATTGGAAGACTTTTTGCTTCGACAAATACTTGATAGCGGGATGTGAGAAAAACGCGTGCCGGACTATAGTCCATATAACGTGGATATTAAGGGTTCGTGTCGAGTGATAAACTTAAGACGAAGTGCGACTTTACATGGATTTATGTTTGTGTTGTTTCCTCTGTGGTGGTGGGAATCGAGACTTTTCCTGTAAAATATCACGTGAATCTATATGAGAAGTCACTGAGCGCCAATGACTTGCACCAATGAGTTATTCATTTATCTTAAGAGCAATTTTTATTAACGCAGTCAGCTCAACCATTATGGACCATCCGGCTTACCGTCTATCACGTTGGTCTAACAGAAAGCTCGGTGGATAGTGGGTATTCAGTTCATTGATTTACCACTACTATAGATACAGCGCTTGATACAAAAATGCGGCGAAAACTTGGCGCTTGTTTAGCTATACATTCGTCAATAAAATTGTGTCAAATTAAGAAAGTACGCATCGTCTTATTACGTATATTAGCGCGTGGTGCTTCGTAGCGTGGTCGGGTTATACTGCGACTTGGATTGCCCGGAAGTACTTGTTTTAGTGTGTTTTAAACTAAAATAATTATTTTGGTAGGTTTTACTGCAAAAAATAAAATGTTTGTACTATGATAACGTGCACAATGTCATTACTTATTAGCAGTATCATGTTCCATCCTTCTTTTTTCGCTTTGAGCTTCTATTTTTGCAAATTTTTACCACGCACTTCCCCGTGTTGCTAGTTCGGCGCCTAATCGCGCACTGAGGTAAAGTACTGTCAACGTCGCTATATTAACAGTAACTTCGCATCCCATTTTTTGAGCGCTGATGTTCAATCTATGATTCAGTTCATCTTGCAATAAATGTATTTTAGACTAGCGCAATTGTGAGACTGTCCTTTGTTTGGTAAGGACTTTCAGGCTTGAGTCACCTGATTGTCCGAAAAAGTATGATGATTCCGTGCTTCGGAGGGCACGTTAAACCGTTGGACCCGGCTATTAGCCGTAAAAACACCTCCACCAACCCGCATTGGAGCAGCGTGGTGGAGTATGCTCCATACCCCCTACGGTTGTTTGAGCGGAGGCCTGTGCCCAGCAGTGGGACGTATATAGGCTGTTTATGTGCATTTGAAAAATACCCACGCTTTCGCTTAGCTTTTGGACAACCTCTGAATTGAACTAATAATTGCCGACGACTGACTCCAAAGCGTCATTTCACTCTTTATGGAGCAAAATAGAGTAACACCGCTCTGGTACAAATTATATGTTCAATATAAAATAATGTTCGTTTGTCCGTCTATTTGTACGCAGTGCAGGTGCAATTAGCTCTTAGGTGGTGGAACTCTACGTACTGTGAGTTATTATAGCCGTTTTTTTTATAAATAGGCTGATTTACGATTATGTTTCATATTTATGATCATTAGCCAAGCCAATCGGGAGCCCTGCAAGCTCAGTTGGAAGAACGCTCCACTCTCACTGTGAGGACGCAGGTTCGAAACCCAGCACAGACCTAAACAAAATGATTTTCGAATTTGCCCACGTCATTACTGTCATCATCATCAATTTAAGAGCCACGCTCTTGTCGGTGCAGCATTTTCCATGCTACTTTATTAGGGAAAAATAGGGCAGTGGTTTCCCTCTTGCCTTCCGCCCCGCAGTACTCTGTCTGACGCAAGTGGGATGGCGCCCAGAGTAGTCTATTACAAATTAAAACACATAATAACGGGTTCTTACCGCTTTCAAAATAGGGATATGAGACTTCCGATATTTCTATATTATTTTTTATAGTCTATTACAAAGCCATAGACTCCTGTCCTCCGCCTCTGAATAGTACTGACAGTTACGTCATTACTGTGAGCTGTCTAAAATCAAGGTCGTTCCGGCCTACTAGTTGTTGAATCTAAATTAAATTCATATCTTTCCTAATCTCGAATGTTTTGAATTTAATCCAAAAATAACATTACAAACTCAATCACGATTCAACTTTAATATTACCTACGATAACCGTTAATTTCTGATAATCCGACAGATGCGTTCAAAACATTAAATTGAGGCCCATAAAATTGGAAGGTCGTATATTTGTCTTTTCAAAAGCTAATACGGTATTATAAATAATATTACCGTAGGGCACGCAATACGCTCGTATTTTATACGAAAAACCGATAAGTATCGGTCATTTTACGGCTATTTAATTGGTGTCATTAATGTCCGAACTATTGATTACAATTTATGTTCACAAAGTTTTTTAGATTTAAGACTGCTCTTCAAAGGTTCCGGCTATGGACGTGATACATTTAGTTTATTGCTTTTGAAGTTTCACAATTTTATGATTTAAAATCTGACGAGTTGGGAAACTGTGTACAGTCATGAGCAATATAATGTACCCACTTTAGGACTCTATCGCACTAACATATTTGACATTTAGTGAGACTTACAGTTCAATTTGTCAAAAAACTGAATGTGACATGTTACCAAAGTGTATACATATTAATGCTCGTGACCGTACCGGACCACAGTGTGACCGTCACTTTGTTAAAGTTGTTTAGGGTTCCGAACCTCAAAAGGAAAAAAAGACCCTTATAGGATTACTTGTTTGTCCGTCTGTCTTTCTGTCAAAACCTTTTATCGGAAACGCTTGAAGGTAAGCATTAAGTTGACATTGACATCATCATAAACAGCCTATATACGTCCCACTGCTGGGCACAGGCCTCCCCTCAATCAACCGGAGGGGATATGGGGCATACTCCACCACGCTGCTCCACTGCGGGTTGGTGAAGGTGTTTTTACGGCTAATAGCCGGGACCAACAGCTTAACGTGCCCTGCGAAACACGGAATCATCTTACTTTTTCAGACAATCAGGTGATTCAAGCCTGAAAAGTCCTGACTAAAGAAAGGACAGTCTCACAAAGTGATTTTGACCATGTCCCCATCGGGAATCGAACCCGGACCTCCAGATCGTGGGCCTGACGCTCTAACCACTAGACCACGGAGGCTGTTATACTTATATCGACATTGACATGCAATACTTATTTATATCTGCTGTCTTATGAAGCTGTACAAAAATCAAGCTTCTAACTCAACGCAATTAAAATATACAATACATATAGCCTTATTTCATATATTTCGTCGCGGAGCAATCTATAAAAATATCTTTAAGGAGTACTTCCCATAATCAAGGGGTACTTTCAATCTGTCTGATTAATCTCTTACCTTAGGTATTATTCTACCAATCAATATTGTCATTTTACTCGGCAAAATTAAAAAAAAACACAAAAAATATGAACATACTTCCCAAAGTACTTAGATACTAATGTAACGGTAGATGATAAGTTGCCTAACACATAATCCGCACGGCTATAAATTACATGAAAATCTACGAAAATAAACTAAATACGAGTCATTCCTTAGCCTAGCATCCCGACTGCCGGTACACCAATTTACTTGTCAAAGTGTAACAGAATTGAGTGATATATCTATGGCCGATGGAAGGACAAATGCGATTCAAGATGCCCTGCGCGAGCGCATGCGATGCGATTTTCATGTTCAATGCTTGACAGGAGCAGCTGGAGTACTTTCTTTGGATATTTTATTTCATCTTTATACGAATTATTAGATGATTATTAAAGGAGTTTTCTGAGAAGTAATGAGAAGTAATGAGAAGTAAAAAGTAAATATACCTATGCTTACCTTCCTTAAATACCTATATTTACACTCTAGTGTAAAAGAAGATTAGAGACATAACACAATTCAAATTCAATTCAAATTCAAAAATAGCTTTATTCAGTAGGTAACATGCACTTTGAATCGTCAATTTTTACTTAACGAACGTCTCATCCGCCTAAAACTACTGCAGCTTCTCACAACCTGTATAGCCGGGGAAAAGAAGCTGCAAGAAAAACCTCGGCACAGGGCCCTAGACGTTCTTTAAAAAAAAAATCTATACGCTCAAGACCACATTCCAATTTGTGTAGTCAGAGATACATTTATCGCAAGATGAACTAAGTAATATAAACTAATTAATCGCTCACAATAAATATATGGAGAGGAAGTCTGAAAGTAGCGCCCGGTCACTGAGAAATTGAGGAGCAACAGGTTATGGTATGGGTATGTAATGAGGAGGGATGAAAGGCATATAACGAGGAAAGTTATGAGTATGAATGTAATGATATAGGGGTAGGGGTTGAGGAGCTCGGTGGCGCAGCGGTAAACGCGCTCGGTCTGCGATTGTTGAAGTTAAGCAACTTTCGCAAAGGCCGGTCATAGGATGGGTGACCACAAAAAAAAAAAAGGTTTCAGCCGTTGGTCCCGGCTGCATTAGCAGTCGTTAATAACCATCAATCCGCACTGGGCCCGCGTGATGGTTTAAGGCCCTATCTCCCTATCCATCCCTAGGGAAGGCCCCAGCAGTGGGGACGTTACTGGGCTGAAGATGATGATGATGACCGCGTTGCAAGTGCCATGATCACGAGAACGGGACGTCATCCCGTGATCATGGCACTTGCAACAGTGTCGAAATATCGGAAGTCTCATATCCCTGCTTTAAACGCGGTAAGAACCCGTTATTATATGTTTTAATTATTCAGGATTATGATGACTGCCACTACTCGCCACCTATCATGTTGGTTTAACAGACAGCTCGTTGGGGCGTTGGTACTTAGTTCATCTTGCGAAGAATGTACCTCTGACTACCCCAATTGGGGATATAATCGTTAGCTTATTTTATGTTTTGTCTGTACATTCTATCGTTAGTAACAACAAGATCTCCTCTATTTCTTTACCTGGCTGTAATTAGTTTTATTTCCTTCACTTCCATTCCATATTCAAGCAGCTTCAAATTATTGCAATTCAAGATAAACCATTGAGTTTGTACACACGGGCGGCTAAACAGCGTTTACTAAAATAATGCAGAAATAAAATAAATAATGAAGAAATAACTAGGCACGATATAGTCTTGAAATAATTATTATATTATGAGTTATAATATATATTATTATGAAGAGCGTAGCCTTCTGATACAGAAGAAAGAAGCAATAAATGACGTAAAAAGTTTTATAATGCGATCGTTGCCTCATGTAGTATGTTCGTTTTGTGCATGTTTCGGTAAGTATTTATTTTATTCATAGAATAGGTACAACAAAATATGTAGGCAAAAGACAATTCCTCGGTTTGTCTGTGGGAGTGAAGTTCGCTTAAAATTATTATGTTTTAAAGTATAGTTGACCACTGGCGCACCACCACCGGCCCATATCTTTGTAATAAAAACTCTGTGGTTGCGGCCTATCGATTGTTTCGCGTTCAAACCGCCCGTTTGCACCATCCAAAGTAGTTGTGCTACAATTATTTAGCGTACGCAGATAACGAACGAGGTATCAAGCCTCTCTAAGCGGGCCCTTGCAAACGTCCACAGTTTTAAGCTCACGGCATAAAGGGTGTACCGACAAATTGTTCCTATTCAATGGCTTTTATAAGTCCACTTGAGGTAGATAGATGAGAGTGCGTATAATGTAATTTTATTAAGTGTAAGCTTGAGTTGTTTTTATCCAGTAGCCCAGTTCGTAGAAAGCTTGCCTTTCACTCTGAGGTCGGAGGTTCGAATCCAGCACAGGCCTAATCCAAGTTTGTGTGGGACCGGGTTCAGTTGAACACAATAACTAGAATTATTATTTTTCTTTACTCCTAGTTCAGTAGAGACGTCAAAAGGCGCCTATAAATTAGTCGCGTTGCTGCAGCGCTGCATCCGCGCTGGAAGAAAAATCCATATGGTCGCGGTACAGCCGTGGGGCAATAAAAATGTATAGACTTATATTGCAGCAAGACTGTTGTTCGGATGCAGCGCGACTAATTTGAAGGCGCTGCAGCAAAGCTAAGTCCTCTAACAATCCTGAGTAATACTCTCATCCGCGTATTATTCTCGACGACTAAATGGTTCCCGCAATTATAGGCCGCCGTTGCGGTATTCCTTTAATGAACATTGTCCTCTCTAGCCTACCCTGAATGGGAGATGCCGCGACAATCATTTGTTTAGGATTTTAAGGATTTATTTAATGAGCCGCGTTTATAATGGGAATGTGGAACGGAAAAGGTCATTTGGAGTAGCTTTGTGGTTTGTTATTGGTTTGTGTCGAAACTTTACTTTTGTTGGAAAGTACAGAGCAATATCATGTGTCCACTTTAGAACCCTGTCGCACTAACATGTTTGACATTTGGTCAGACTTTACAGTTTCTTTTGTCAAAAAATATAATGTGATATGGTACCACTGACAGTCGTGAGGAAAACCCACATTCCCGAGAAATGTGTTTTGGAGGTATGTGACTTAACCCTGTTTTGGGCAGGTTTTTCCTTCCCGGGTTGGGAGGTCAGTAACTTCTGTAAAAACCGGACCTGTCAAATCTTTAGGTAAGGTAAGTGAACCCTGTGGAAATGGGATAGCGCTATTTTATGGCTGTAAGTTATTATTTGCAAGAGTTTCAAATTATACTTTGCCAGAACATTGCAACAATTATTTAAAAAAATGGAGGACAAAATAAAAATCATTTTTATTCGGCCACAATCATGAAGATAAATTAAAACTCCAATTTAAAAAGATGCCAAATTCAACATCTCACCAGACTTATCGGGAGTAATCGCAATTAAAACCCAAAGATAATGTAAATCGAAAACATAAACACTTCTTATAATCACTCCAATTGACATTTGCAAAATTAAGTTCACGCCGAAGTAAGATATTAATAATGGGCTGCCTTTTGTTCGATTGTCAAATTGGTAATAAAATTGTTTTAAAAATTGGTACTTTTCTGTCCTTTTTTAGAGATCCGTGCCTTCTTCTCCTATCGTGTGGGTTGTGAGGTTTATTACCAACCCCATCAACCCTGGTGTCAGGGTTACTATTGAGCCGCCAAAGGCCCCTGACATGGCTCATGTAACGACTACTTACTTACATCAGTAAGTAGTAACCGGGATCAACTGCTTAACGTGCCTTCCGAAGCACGGATCTTTTAATTTCGGACAATCAGTTCATCAGCCTGTAATGTCCTTACTAAACTACGGATCACAAGTGATTTTTGTGATATTTCCAACGGGATTTGAACCCGGTGCCTCCGGATCGTGAGCCCGACGCTCAAACCACTGGACCACGGGTCCAAGCCTAGAAGCATAGAATAAAGAAAAATATTCAAACTCAAAAATATTTTTATTTATTTGGTGACATAGTTCAAGTTTACATCTTCAATTCCTAAATAAATATTTTTTTATTGTACTTCTCGCCCGCTTAAAACAGCTGCAGCTTCTCACAGTCGAAGAAAAATAGCTGCAAGATAAAATCCGACAAACGCCTTAGACGTTATTAAAAAAATCTTCCTACGTATAACGGTAACTCCACCCCGCGTCAGTCCGTGTCGGCGCGACCTATATTCACCTTACCCCCTCCGGGTCTTACACAAAACATCATCATCATCAATTTAAGAGCCACGCTCTTGTCGGTGCAGCAGTTTTCATGCTACTTTTTAGGGAAAAATAGGGCAGTGGTTTCCCTCTTGCTTTCTGCCCCGCAGTACTCCGTCTGAAGCGAGTGGGATGGCGCCCAGAGTAGTCTGTTTCAAAGCCGTACTAGGACTTCTGTCATTCGCCTTTTAATAGTGCTGACAGTTACTGCTGCCCTCTGTCAGGTTCCAGGTTACAGTCCCCGTGACTCGTCCCTTCCGTCCTGCATTGCCGTACCGATGGCTCCCATCTCCGCCTCTGCAATCGTTGAGGTCTGCCTATTGGTAGAAATGTAAAAACGTATATTGAGATACTGATAAACAAATACATATTATTGCATCAGGCTTGTATCCCCAAAGGGGTAGGCAGAGGTGTATAGTAAATATACCCACAAACATCAGCTCATTTCGCTTTTAAAATTTTATTAAATTGTGAAATATCATCGTATTAAATCTTGGAGAGGAGCTCGGTGGCGCAGCGGTAAACGCGCTCGGTCTGCGATTGTTGAAGTTAAGCAACTCTCGCAAAGGCCGGTCATAGGATGAGTGACCACAAAAAAAAAGAGTTTTCATCTCGAGCTCCTCCGTGCTTCGGAAGGCACGTTAAGGCGTTGATCCCGGCTGCATTGGCAGTCGTTAATAACGAACAATCCGCACTGGGCCCCCGTGATGGTTTAAGGCCCGATCTCCCTATCCATCCATAGGGAAGGCCCATGCCCCAACAGTGGGGACGTTAATGGGCTGATGATGATGATTAAATCTATCCTAAGTTAAGAACCCTTGATTCGTAAAGACAACTGTCTTGACGAGTATTTTTCCTTGTTAAACGTAGGTGACCTATAGAGCTGTTAATGTAATAACGCACCGACATCCTGTTGGAAAACTATTCGTCCAACGTCTTTATGCGCCGTCATTGCACTGTCCTTTCAAATTAAAAGGAGTGTAAAATTTTATTAAGGGTTTATTGTTTACTACTCACACATAAATAAAGTCTCTGTGAAAATGCATGGAGTACTCGTATAAAGATTTATTTTTAGTTATTTTGTTTTAATTATGAAATCTCTTCTTCTATTTATGTGGGTTGCGAGGTGGATTACCAACCTCATCAACCCTGACGTCAGGGTAACAACCCTGGTGTCAAAGGCCCCTGACAAGACTCATGTAATGACTATCGTAACCAAACTAGGAATCACAGTTATCTTGTTTTATTTATGAAATCTCTTCTTCTATTTATGTGGGTTGCGAGGTGGATTACCAACCTCATCAACCCTGATGTCAGGGTAACAACCCTGGTGTCAAAGGCCCCTGACATGACTCATGTAATGACTATCGTAACCAAACTAGGAATCACAAAGTGATTTTGTGATATGTCCCCACCGGGATTCCGGATCGTGAGCCCAACGCTCAACCACTGGACCACGGAGGCCGTATAATATAAAATGTGTTCAAGAATGCAAGCGCCACTCTTTGTCGGACTTCCTAATATTCCAGGAAATAAGAATGAACAATTTTAACACGAAAATATAGTATGCTTTTAATTATGCATGTAAGTATGCAGTCGTTACATGAGTCATCTAATAATTTGTGGTTTAGTGGTTAGAGCGTCGGGCTCTCGATATGGAGGTCCAAGTTCGATTCTCGATGGGGACATGGTCGAAATCACTTTGTGCGACTGTCCTTTGTTTAGTGAGGACATTGCAGGCTTGAATCACCTGATTATAAATTTACGCCAGTAAGTAAAATTGGTGTATCAGGTCATAGCAGCTAGTGGAATTCCTTGGGCTCTGTCTTCCGTTGAAGGGAACAGTGATGTGAGGTTCTTAGGAATGTTCCCACTTCGAGAACGTTCCTGGCAGTAAAAAGGCACAAAACATAATGTAAACAAAACTATATTACCTGATCTTTAGGCAGATAAGATCAGAGTATAAGAAAGACCAATTTGGAAAAAAAGCAGCCAATGTCCTTACTGTTAAAGAGTTTTTACTACGGGTATGTTCCCACTTTGGAAACGTCTTTGGAGCAGTGGTAAACCCAGTTGGAACAAGGCTTGACACTCACTGTCAAGTCGCAGGTCCAAATCGTAGTAAGTACGTGCCTCATCATCACCAGCCCATTAACGTCCCCACTGCTGGGGCACGGGCCTTCCCTATGGATGGATAGGGAGATCGGGCCTTAAACCATCACGCGGGTCCAGTGCGGATTGATGGTTATTAACGACTGCTAATGCAGCCGGGACCAACGGCTTAATGTGCCTTCCGAAGCACGGAGGAGCTCGAGATGAAAACTTTTTTTTTGTGGTCACCCATCCTATGACCGGCCTTTGTGAAAGTTGCTTAACTTCAACAATCGCAGACCGAGCGCGTTTACCGCTGCGCCACGGAGCTCCTCCACGGAGTACGTGCCTAAACTAAACAAATTGTTATAAAATTCATGTTTCCATCATAAATGATTATCACGCGCTCAGTCGTAAAAAACATCATGAGAAAATCCACATTCCCGAGATATATGCTTTTCGGAGCTTTGCGACTTAACCTGTATTGGGGTTTTCCCTTCGCGGGTTGGAAGGTTAGACAGGCAGTCGCTTTTGTGAGAACCGGACCTGTCAAATCTTCAGGACGGCTAAGCGGACTTCGTGATTACGGGATGGCGCTAGATATAGCGGATAAACGTATACAGATAAGGATAGATATATAGATTTCTCTTTAAGGAGATAGTGGTATTTTTATCTTTTCTGAAGTAAATAGTTTCTCGTTATAAAGAAGGAAACCGAATAAAGAAACGTTTCGTGATAAAAGGCCGGCTTATTACCAGAGACGATGCCATCCCAATAACCTTTACTGTTACTACATCGTTTCATTTCGATCGCCGCAAAAACCCAAGAATTTTATTGAGTACAAAATTACTACTTAAAGTAAACACGACACACCCAGAACACATCAAAGTCGTTTACAAGTGAAAATCGTCATCGGAAAGTGCACGACAGGATATAATAATAAGTGGTGAATTACATAATAATCTTCATCTATCGTGTGGGTTGTTAGGTGGATTACCGACCTCAGCAACACTGGTGTCAGGGTTGTTATTGAGCTGTCGAAGGCCTCTTATAAGGACCTAAGTGCTAGGAGTCTAAAATTCTGCATAGGGGTGCTTTTTAGCATAGGTGCTCACTAAGACGGGATTTTGTAAAATTGAACCCTCTTAGAGGTTAAAAAGGGGCGGCAAAGTTCATACTATGGAACTTAAGTAAGGCTTATTAGAGGTCCCCTGATCATCATAGGTTCATAGGTAACTTCAATATCAAGTATAGGTACATATTCTCTTCTGTTACATTGTGACTTTGACCATAGACCCCCTGGGGGCCACTTTTAAGAAAGTGAGATCGCACGGACTCTCTGTCTCATTCGCACTTACGGGGTAAGGCGGCATCCATGCTGTTCTCAAACCACCCGGAAGGATTGTTGATAGAGTGAGTTTTCTTATTTGTAAATTATACATCCCTATTAATGAAGATGTGAACCTCCGTTTATTTCCCGAAGTTCAATGGAAACTAAATAGCTTTATCTCAGATGCGACCCGAGAATAAATACAGCACACTCCCATTTACATAAAGTTAACAGGAATCCGCCATTAATTCACCGTTACATACTGAAACTAACGGCTCTTTCTTCGCCGACGGAAAATCAGATTATAATACTACCATTCAGAGATCGCTCAAGCAAACAGTCTCAGTTTCTCGGCGACTAGGCGACTGCGACTATTCAGTCGGGCAGATAGCTATCTTCAATGGCCGATGTCTTGGCAACGCACTGTCGCACTGAGTAAAGATCGGAATGTGCTATTGGGCGACACGGAAGAACCCTGATGTGTTTATGCCGCAAACCGTCCCAGCGGATGGTGGAGTATTTAAGGGTCATGTTCGAACTTTATCAAGATGATGTAACTTTAGTTCGCGTCTTTTCGGTTTGTGTGGAATTTGAGGCGTAATGCAAAGCGGCCTTTCTTTTGAGATGTCGAGATTCCCTATTGTTGCTTCTTCGATTTGTTAATAGTTTTTACATGACTTTCAATTCAAAAGTGGGTTATAATTTTTACATGACTTTTGAATTTAAAGTCATGTAAAAACTTAGCACCTACCTATTTGTTATTGTGTTTTGTCTCATTAGTTCTTTCGGGGTTTTTCGGATTTTGGGCGTGACTTCATATAATGTAAGCACAAAATGGTCCCCGTGGTCAATTGGTTAGAGCATTGGTCTTTCAACCCGAAGGTCTCGGGTTCCAAATTTAAGTGAGATAGATCGCAAAAAAACATTTGGTGGCTACTAGTTGCAGGCTAATGCTCCCTCTATACTCCTCTGTCCACCACTTTGGGATACAGGCGTGATGTTATGTTATTTGTTGTTGTTATATTTGACCTTTGCAATTGCATAAAGTTATTTCTTACTAGTTTTTGCATCGGGTCTAAATAATGAGGCGTCTCTTAATGGTCCTCTTTACACTATTTAATTACTTACTCGGCCTGAGTTGGAAATGAATTATTTTGTTGTATGCCTTAAAAACAGAGCTTATAGCGTTTTTGTAGGGAGTTGTTTGAAGTTGTTGTAGAAGCAATACAATTAAGTTGACAGCACACGTCAAATGCAATACGGACCTTCGCGGACCGGCATATCAGCGGATGCCTATTTTGTTCGTCCGGGTTATTCAATCATTTTAAAATTAACAGTTGTCAATCATACATCTCTTTCCTTTTCGGCGGATAAAAAAATGACAGGTATAACTGAAAATGAAATAAGGACGTTTTTGCAGGAATCGGGGCCAATAACTAAGATATCAAAATAGGGAATTAAACACAAACCCTCTTTCGTAAAAGTAAGATCCGATCTTTTTGCTTCGGAGTTAACCATTATACTCGGATAGATAAACAAATAGTATAGAATCAGCACAGCCAGTAAATTTAGGGATATTCTGGAGTGTTGTGGTTGGGGGTGTTGTGCTTGGGGGTGTTGTAATTGGGGGTGTTGTTGTTGGGGGTGTTGTTGTTGGGAGTGTTGTGGTTGGGGGTGTTGTTGTTGGGAGTGTTGTGGTTGCGGGAGTTGTGGTTTGGGGGTGTTGTGGTTGAGGGGACTTCCCTATCGTCAACACCCCCAATTTTTGTGACTTAACTAAACGCCTATCACTTACACCAATCATAATTGGACTAGATCATGTTGACAAGTAAATTGCTAAATTGTAACCGTCAGCATACCTAACTTGATTTATAACTTTACACTCTGCTATAACATAACATCCTCTACAACCTGAACTTACAGCACATTTTCGTTTAACCGACCATCGCTAAAGACCAATTTGAAAGAAAAGTGTAACTGTGGACGTGAAGTTGATATATTTTCTACGTTTCAGTAAGGTATTTGTGATATTCGAAAATGGGTGCTATAATTTTCTTGTAAAGTAAATTAAAGTAATAGACGATAGTTATAGTTACTGCAAGGTCTCGAATAAACGCAAATGTGCGGATCGCCGTTGCGAAAGTCAATAAACCTTTTGTGTCTAAACCTACTCGTTTTCAATGAGAGACTTTCCAGGCTTCACCAAAAACAATACAAACGGCGTTGTACAGCTTTTACGTGATAATTACATATTTTTTTTCATTACTCGGATACATAATTATTCCAAAGTGAAATGTAATGGCAGAAACTTTAAACAGAAAGCTTAAAACATTGAAAAATAAAACAAAACACAATAAGTAAACATAAAATACGTTGGAGCTACGGCGTCGCAACGCGGCAGTCTCGTGTGGCATATGTCTAAAGATTGAGCAAAAAGGTTGGGAGTGAAAGTAGCGTGCGCAGGCGCATCGAGTGACCCACGATAACCCGCGACCCCACCTGTCACTGGGTTATTGTAAACGATATACCTATTAGAATTCGCTGTTAAAATGATGCTGTAACTAATGATAATTCTGTAATCGATTATGATGTTATCTGTGAAATTATCGCAGCTAGGTGTGGTGGGAAATCGTTAGGTCAAACATGTCAGTGATATTCATTTTAGTATTACCATTAACGTCATATCCTTTAGAATTTGATGGTGAATAATTTCTATCCCATTTTGTATCCCCAGTCTTGCCGCCGTAATTATTTAAAATAAATACGTACGTTTTATATATAAACAGCATAGGGGAGGCCTCCCTCAATCAACCGGAGGGGGTATGGAGCACATTCCACCACGCTGCCCCACTGCGGGTTAGTGGTGGTGTTTTACGGCAATTATTCTGCAAGTCCCATAGTATTGCAGATTTTATATTATAAGACGCAGTTACATGCGTGTGACACGCTAAGTAATATAAAACTAAATGTAAAATATTTATGTCAAATACGCAAGAATTTAAAACTATTTCCTTAGATCTATTTTTTCCTTTGTAATTATAAGTTATTTATACCTCATTGAAAATGCAACGAAGTAAACATTATTAAATATTAATGGGTTTATGACTAAAATAGTTTTACGCGTTTTCCTTGAAAAAATAATAATTTTTGGTCTTATTATAATTAAATTTATGATTAAGCACTAATATTTATAAATGAAGGCTTTTAAGCATTTTTTTTTATTTATTTGTGTTATTTATAAAGACATCAAGTGAATTAGGTATATTCGGAATACATTGGTAGGTCAAAATTTTTTTTGACAATTTTTTACCATTAAACTTACCACACACGACTGCACGTTAATTTCACCGATAAAGTAGTTTGTCTCCACACAAAAAGACCAGATACGGCACGACCAAAAAATTGCTACTGGCATCTTTTCAGGGAACAAGACAATCAGTCGCGTAACAACCGCACACGTACACTCGTAAATAACAAATTTATCGTTCGAGCGGCACAATGTAATGACCCACAACATTAAGCTTGTGGGGTAATTAAAAACACTTTTTCTGAACCCTTGATCGGTGCATTCCATACACATGTATTTCTACGTGTCGCTGTTTGGGTTCTGCAGGAGTTTGGCGGAAGCCTTGCGGGTTAGTAATGTGATGGTGAAGGTGGGATATATAATTGTAGATAGTGAAAAATCTACAATACAATACAAATACTATATACTATATACTATAATGCACCAAAATAATAAGAAATCGTTACAAAAAGTCTCTTAACTAAGTACATAGCAAATGGCGGCCTTATCTCTTAAAGCGATTTCTTCCAGACAACCATAAGATGAGGAAAAATGAAAAAAAAAATTGAAAGTTTGCGGGTACAAACTATAAGTACAACTTATTACCAATAAATACACGCAAATAAATATATAACATACTTACAAATATAATATATACCTAACCTATATAATAACCTAACATATATACCTACTTATATAAATAGTACAATCTGCGTGTCTTTCAAATATAATCCTCTCAGAAGCTGCTCTGAGCCGAGGCCGAGACTCGCGCCTTGTCGGTACCCTTAAGCCTGTGGTCTTATATTTTGTACCGGATGAGAGCCCTCAGCGCTCCTTTTTTTTTTTTCAGCGCTCCCCATTTGTCCGGCCTAGTAGTAAATGCCCATTCGCAGCAAATATTTTTGTTAAGGAGAACCAACAGTTATCAAACACGAATTTTAAACTGGAGTAACAACCTTAGAAATGATACAATAAATAAATCATGTCAAAAAAATCAACGTTTGTGTATTTTTAAGATTTTACGACAGTAGACTGAGTAACTTTCTTATATCGAGTCGTTTTTTTTACATGATTACAGAATTACTAGGTATAAGCCTAATCTCCCAATGTCCAAAGCGAAATTGCCAGAAAAAATCTTAATAAAATAAATGGGCCCACACAATTCGCGATCAAAACGCCAAAAATGTAACATTTTTGTCTTACACGGAGGTACTTAAGATGGAAGGCACAGATAAAAAAAGAACATAACTTTTATCTATCAGAACACAAGAAAGTACACCTCTGGGCGGACAAAACGGTTAATTAACAAAATTCTCTTTGTCCGAGACACATAAAATTTTACGAGGATCAAGATCTCTGCACAGTGGTCCAAACCGCCCGTGCGAAACACAGAGGTCATGTCTACTGGAAGAGTCTTTAGAACGAGATATTTTTTTTCGTCACTTAAAGCTCTTGAATCCTTAACTAACTGAAAAACTATCTAAGGCCCACAAGTCCTTGCGAAGACAAGTATAGCAATGTATGGTAGTACGCTTACTTAGCAATGATCTGGCAACGTGGCATTAAAATGCGAGGTTTAACATCGTCGCCGACGATGTAGCCTATCAGCTCACAGCTTGTCAACTCTTAGACATACGTCAACAAATGGCACAAAAATGCTTGTAGTATTTTTAAAATAAGAACGGTAATGGGATCGTTAGAGAAATGATAGTGATATAATACAAAATTTAATATTAGGCGCGTCCTAACAATAACAATGCATGTCGTCTGATAAACAAAAAGTACAAAATGAACTCAAAGAGTTTTCCAGTAGCTTTAAATCTGAAACACGAATTATACGCATCGTGGACACAAAAAAATTGGAGCAGGGCAGGTATGGAAAAAGACTCATAAAATTTAATAGGTTTTCCTTCAAAAAGTACTTACGTGAGCCGAGTCCAGATAGGTACATCTTTTTTTTCTCATCTTAATAACCACCGGTGTAAAATGGCGGAGTTTCGGGAGCTGCGCAAGCGCGTCGTTAATCATTTCTGCGGTTCCGTTTCGAGAATTTAAAATTTTGCGGTTTGTGTTTTTCATTGTTACGGTTACGAATTTGGTACACTGTGTGGGTTTGAAAATTTCGGGTTTTTGTTTAAAGTGGTTATTTTGGAAATTGATTTAGGGGTTTTGAGAGTATGTATTTTTTAATTGAGATGTGGAAGTGAACTTGGGCATAATTTTGAGACTGTCAAATAACTAAAACCTATATCTACTTTTTCTAAAGGATCAAAAGCGAACATTTTATTGTGAATAAACGACTTTCAAAATATGCACAACATAATCTTTACTATATAATCTACTCTTAACCGGCGTGCGTGTATGAAACGATTGATAAATGTGGAGGAAGCAAGAGAAGTGTGTCAGGATCGAAACAAATCAAATTCCATAGACTCTGCTTACCCCTTGCTGTGAGTTTATGTATGTATGTAATATGTATAGTTACACTTAAGTTTGTATCTAATGGTACCTTCTTATATGACATAATAACAACTGGCTTCTTTATTTTGTTATTATTCTCTTAAATGTCGCACTTCATACGACAACGCGCAGCCCTTCTTGCCTATATCTACAATCTCCTTCTATAGTGTGGGTTATGCTTGTGAGGTGGTGTACCCACCTGGGTTATTATTGACTACGAAATTGCATCAGTCAGTAGGAACAACTGCTTTACGTGCCTTCCAAAAGACGGATCATCTTACTTATGGATTTTCGGGTGATTAGCCTGTAATGTCCTAACCAAACTGGGGATCACAAAATTATTTTTATGATATGTCGCCAACGGGGTTCGAACACGGGACCTCCGGATCGTCAGCCCAACGCTCAACCACGGAGGCGGTATCTACAATAACACGATGAACAAATTAACAGTACCGTTTAATAAAAACTAAGTGTTGCGTGACAATGTCCTGCGCCGGAGTTTCGTCCGTTACATCAACGACTTCGGCAAAGGAACCGCTTCCACTATTGATTTATTAAGCGCCTGAGACAGAATGATCACTGTGTCAACAGATTGGGAGATATGTCTGAAGATTATAAACTTTTTTACTGGTAACAACAACAACATAAGCTCACGGCTGTATCCTAATGGAGTAGTCAGAGGTACATCCATCGCAAGATGACCTAAGTACCCACGCCTCACCGAGCTTTTTGTTAGACCAACGTGAAAGGTGGTGAGCCGTATCGCCGTCTATAATGGTTGAGCCATCTGTGTTAGTGAAAACTACACTTGAGATAAATTAATAACTCCATACCATTGTGCCATATTTTTTTTTTTTTTTTTGTACCAGCAAAAAAGTTACTAACAGTAAAGGAAAAAAAATATCACAAGACGTAAAATACTTTTCCGATATCCCGATCTATTCTCGTATGGGTTGTAAAATCAATGAGTTTAGGAGCCGCTTTTTGTTACTACTTATAGATGATTAATTAGCTGAAAGCTAAAATCTCATTCGACAGTCGAAATCCACCCCCTAACTCTTTTTTAATGCCATATAATTATAATGCCATTAAAGTGAACATATAAAAATATTTTATTATTATTTAATAAAATTAATTTAAAATTTAATTTAATTAATATTATATTTTAACTTTCTTTTAATAAAGAAAAAATTAAAATTCATTAAAACTTTAAAAATCTTAAGACAAAACCGCGCCCTCAAATCTCGCGTGTATTCTTCTTCACCGTATAAGGAGCACCGAAGATGCGCCCGCGCCGGCGATCGGTATGCGTTCGAAAGTACTAATTGAGGAGCGCAGCTTCAAACCGGTGCGGGTTTCAGGTGCTCAGGTTTTTTTTGCTTTAGTTATAGTATTTTTATTAGCGAAAAGTGCCATCTATCGGTTTATTTCGGCAACTTTCAAATTTTATTCTTAGATGGCGTGTTAATAGTTTTTTTTTTAATATATTTTATATAAAAAAGTAATTTTCCAGTACACCTGGAAGCCCATTTGTACTGTTGCTAAATATTTACGTATGTTTTGTTTGTATGCAATAAAATACATTTGATTTAATTGATTTGATTTGATACGCCGCAGATGGCGTTCATTACTTGGCCGGACAAATGGAGAGTGCTGAGGGCTCTCACCCGGGTCAGTGTACTCTTTCTTAGACAAAAGCTATAAAGGAGAAGTAATTAGTCAACTTCATCACGTTACAGATAAATAAAATGCATAAGAAAGAATAGTATCTTGTGATACGAGCTTGAGGATGTCCCTCTAACTACCCCAATTGGATATATAGTCGTGAGCGTTTATGTCATGTGTTATGTGTGTGCGCAAATCTCTTTTGTAAGTCATTTGTTTAACACTTTTTTGTTTTATTCGTGATCCATATTCTTAAAAAGGCTGGCTGGATTTTTAAATTCCAAAGACAAAATGCTCCAAAAAAAGACAAATAGCGCCCTCGATTTAAGGACATTAAAGTTATCTTAATGTTAACACTTTAGGTCTCGTAAACTGAAGCCAATAAAGTGTAAGCAAGATATAATTTGCATTGCTTTTAAGGAGATGTTCTTTATATAAATAGATAAATGAAAGTATGCCTAAATAATTAAAATTAAAAACGAATATCTTCGCAAAGAATAGTCGCTGCAGTCCTGTGGTACACCGGCTTGCTCTCAAACGTAGTACCAATATTTAACAATAGTCAATACATCATAGTTTTATTTAAAATCAATTTTTAAATAAAAATGTTTTTTTTTTACTGCGTTTGATTGAATAAAATAGTATTTTATGCAACAGTTGTATAAGAAGGGTCAAAAAATGCGAGTGGCGTGAGTTGCGACGTGAGCCTTGGCGAACATCGCAATAAGAGACGCCACGAGCATTTTTTGACCTAGTTATACAACGTTGCATACAATACTTTTTCTACGACGACGTAATTTTAAATGAAACAAAAATTATACAAAGAAAAATTTTATTTATAAAAATGAAGATGTAAATTTTGAATGGTATTGTGTGATATGGTAATATTGGGTACATTGGTAGGTTTTACTGCAGTGTTGATATTATATTTTATACTTTTTAGTGTTTTGAAACGAAACACAAAAATTTTCCAATTTATTTTCCAACGCGCGGGAAAATGGCGGCAAATGTATACTTTTTTTTATAGTATATCTATGGCACCAAACAAAGTAAAGGTGCCAGTTTCCAGGTCAAAAAAAAAAAACAACAACAATGCTTTTTTGGCGACATTATAGTACAGTTACACTTTGTAAACAATGCTTTTATAGGCCATAGAGCGTACACTTTTTCAAAGAGTTTAATTATGTATGTACTTATATTAGACTTTTTGGTTATTTAAATGCCAGATTAAAGTAGAGGAGTAGAAAAACTTTTTTATGCAATAGTTTTTAAACCTTGTTCATTGGAATGGACAAAATTCTACAATACAATACAAATACACTTTATTGCACCATAATAAAAGGAAATGATAAATAAAAAAAAAAACAAAAAAAAAATAATAATAGTGAAATAATTCTAATGAACAAGGTTTTTAGTATTGCACATTTTTTAATTAATTCATTAATTTATCATGGTGCATTTCAGAATAACTTACAGTTATGCATTTAAACTTTCCAATACAGCTCTTTTAATTCCAGCCACAAATCACGAAAAAAAACGACAAAATATTTTCATTTACATCGAAACTATTGTAAACTACTCAATACAGCTTTAGGCGAAAACGATTACTAATCAATTAATATTACACGCTCAATAAATCCACTATACCCCGAGGGAGCGTTCACACGTGGCCAGTAATGAGCATTAGTCACTTTCCACGAGGTTAAACGAGTTAAGTTGTAAGGCAAGTGATGTCAGTTACGTCAGACCGCGGTTTAGGATATTGAGGTTTCTTGAGAAGTTTCTGGATTGGTTGTTAATTACTATAGCTAGATGAAAGACCATATTTTTTAGGTACACTCACTTCTTGATGTTTATTACCAAAATTGAAAAAAAATCAAAAGAGATTTATTGCAATTGTACAGTACAAAAAAAGATGTCATAAGTACATTATAAACATGAAAAAATACAGTTCTTAGGTACAATTTAACCCAATCGGGCGTGCAACATTATATGTATATACTTATATTTAAGTACAACAACATTACAACAAAAAAATTTATTATTTTTTACAATATTAAAATTAAATTCATAGTCAATCGGGCGTGCAACATTACATACTTATATACAATATTAAAGTTAATTAAATAAATTGTAGTAGAGCAACAAAAGGTAAAAAGTCCTGAAATCCTTGGACATAGAAAGACAATATTTATCGTGGTTGTTCTCTTTATGGTCTTAATTTAAATATAAATTAGTATCATTTTTATAATTGTTGTTGAATAGGGAACAACAAAACTCTACGCAAGATTTATTGAATAACCCACGTTTGTTTTTTTGTTAAAAAGTTGTCGTCGCCTTAACAAGATCGTCTTAAAACGATCTCAAAGCGATACGAAAAAGTTTTAAGCAGCAATAAACTCTCGCCATGTTGCGATAATAAAGTGCAAATGGGGCTTCAAATGTTATGTAGATATACGAAATTACGTCTTTAATGATTTGTTTTGATTTTTAATTACTTTAATTTTATTTTTTAAGCTGTTAAAAATAAATGTTCTTTTTTTTAAACTTTATTCTGTGATGTTTTCCTTTGTGGTCGCTGGTTGACATTTATTTTTAGTTTTTATTGTGTTTATCGTCGTTTATGATTTTGTTAAACAAGATTAAGATAGAATCTGGCATTTTATGGCGTCGGTGTGTTATTTTTAATTAAAATTAGAACTTTTAGACTACGAAATATTGTCTTTTTTTCTCTCTTTCACGTCATTCTTTCTAGTCTTGTACAATTCTCATCCACTGCTTTCCAGCATACCTCACAATGTCATCTGACTATCGGGTTCGGGTATCGGGATCCAGAGGTCCCGGGTTCGAATCCCGGTGGGGAAATGTCGCAAAAATTACTTTGTGATCCCTAGTTTGGTTAGGACATTACAGGCTGATCACCTGATTGTCCAAAAGTAAGATGATCCGTGCTTCGGAAGGCACGTTAAGCCGTTGGTCCCGGTTACTACTTACTGATGTAAGTAAGTAGTCGTTACGTGAGTCATGTCAGGGGCCTTTGGCGGCTCAATAGTGACCCTGACACCATGAGGTTGATGAGGTTGGTAATCCACCTCTCAACCCACACGAGAGAAGTTCCGTTTCCGCCCCAGTCCATCTGTTAACGCAAACCTACTTTTAACCATCATCTCCCTAGCATTATCCACTTTCTCACGGTTTCCGCTTACCTAACCTGAAGATTTGACAGGTCCGGTCCGGTTTTTACAGAAGCGTCTGTTTGACCTTCCAACCCGTGAAGGGTTATCAGGCCAAGACAGGTTAGGACACATACTCCGAAGCGCATTTCTCTGGATTATTGGTTTCCTCACGATGTTTCCCTTCACCACTCAGCAAGCGATAATCATTAAAATATGAATTCGAAATCAAATTCGAAAATCATTGGTTTAAGCCTTCAGGCCCGTGTTAGGATTTGAACCTGCGACCTCACAGAGATAGTTAAGCATTGTTCCAAATATAAATATACTTTATTGTACAAAAATAAAAGAAATTGTTAGAAAAGAGACTGGCGTTATCGCTTAAAGCGATTTATTCCTGACAACTATAGTTGTTACATGTTTCCTCGCCTTATAAGGCGAGGAAACATGTAAAAATTGAAAAGACAACCAACTAGGCTACCACGGTTATTTTTAATAAAAAAAAAACACACACAAACACTGACACACTAACACTGACACTATAACACTGTCAAATTATTATTTCACCAACTAGTTAATTAAATTAAATAAACAAACTGCGCCATTACCAATAAAACTTGCTCAGCAAATAGGGAGTTAGGTCTTAAAACAAAACCTATTTATTAGGTCTTGCTAATGGACATGTGTAATTAATGGGGTGCGCGTAACTAGCCCGCAGGCAGATCCAGATGATAGCCTAGTTAGACCTAGCCTGGCCTAGGCAAGCTAGTAATCTTAGGCCGACACACACGTCCTAGGCTGTGGGAAATTAGCTGCATTTAAATTAATATGTTTAAATTATGATGTACCAGCCCGCACCAACACCAACCCGCAGTGGAGCAGCGTGGTGGAGTATGCTCCATACCCCCTCCGGTTGATTGAGGGGAGGCCTGTGCCCAGTAGTGGGACGTATATAAGCTGTTTACGTTATGTTGTGTTATACTGTACTGTTATACTGTAGAGGAAGCAAGAGAAGTGTGTCAGGATCAAAGCAAATGGAATTATCTAGTCTCTGCTTTTCCCGGTGGGAAATAGTAGGTATGTACTTTATGAGACTAAGAAGGCAGCGTGCGGTCGGCCTAGTCTTCTAGATCGCGTGCGCTACGTAACTCCAGGAGGCTCGGAATTAAATTGGTGTTGCTGTATAAGGCCTTCGGCAGCGTGCCGCGCGTTCGTGCTCATTGTTAAAACCAACAGTAGCTACAAATTAATTAGGGACCAAAACCACACATGGACGCAGTATTGAATTCTAGGTGTTAATTAATAAGGTTGCTATATCATAAATATAAACAGGTAGGTCAGTAGCTGCTGAGATTTATAGTGGTTAAGGCAAAGATTCGGTGAGATTATAAAAGGTTAGGGTAAACTCAAATCTCGTAACCTACTTTCTTTCTTTGTGGATAAGAAAATGACGGGTATAACTTAATAAAATTAGGAGGTGTCTACAGGAAGTTAAAGCTAAGTAGAAAAAAGAAAATGTTTTTCGTCAGTTTCACATCTGTTTTTATTCGGTAATCAGAATTTTATACATCATTTATCATTAAATCAAAAATCAAATTAAATTCATCTTTAAATAGTTCCTTATCTGTATTATTATGCCATTTTCTTCTTAGATGAGTGTTTGTAAAAAAGGTTATAAGGTACTTAAATGATTATTTATAAGATATGATTGCATGGGATTAGCTGACTGGGAACCGATATTAGGCAGCCAAATCACTAAATATTAAAACAATAATTAATGTTTTTTTTTTAAAATAACGTCTAGGGCCCTGTGCCGGGGTTTTTCTTGCAGCTTCTTTTCCCCGGCTATACAGGCTGTGAGAATGAGACGTTCGTTATGTAAATTGACGATTCAAAATGTTACCTACTGAGTAAAGATATTTTTGAATTTGAATTTTAATCCTATGCTACAATATTAAATTGGTAATTAAAATTTCATTAAGGTAAAGTAAGGTCTGTATTCATAAGACATAAGAGTATTTTCGAGTGACCTAATATGCTTATTCCAGTTACAAGATTTACTTGTGTCTCGTATTTACTTATGAACGTACACATCCTTTCTCGGGCTGTCTTTCTGGGTTACGCAAATATGTTGCGATCTCTTTACTCTTTCGCTTTCAAAGCAAATGTTTGGCGAGTGTAATACGAGTATTCGGTGTAAAGATTATAGATGTAGAGAGAGATGGGTGTTTTCATTTTTTAAACGGAAGCAAAAGCGAAGAATAATGGAGGGTTATGTGACCGCTATGTACGATAACGTGCAAAAGTCCAGTCAGTTTCTTGCAAAGAATAAAGTAACTTCTTCTTCTATCGTGTGGGATGTGGGGTGGAATGATGATGATGATGCGATCCAGCCGATTTCGGCTACGGCGACTGCTTCAACTCCGACGTTCATGTGCTCGCATGTGGCTTATATAGCCAATCTTATTGGAAAAGATCCTCGCACATAGTGGGCATGTGAGTACACCATTTAAATATGCATAATTGATCGCCGTGGAATACCAACCTCAACAACCCTGGTGTCGGGGTTACTATTGAGCCGCCAAAGGCCCCTGACATGGCTCATGTTACGACTACTTACTTACATCAGTAAATAGTAACCGCTGTAATAGTAGTAATAAATTAACTTAGTTACATGTCGTTTCTGTAATAGACCAAAAACACATACAAAAACTTAAATTTTATAATTCTGTACCGTCGGTGAAAAGTAATACAAGTCCAAAATTGAAGTTTTGAGAAAATCGAGTTTAAAGTTAAAAATATTCTAGCTCGTGACTTATAAGGAATAATGGAACAGAAGTTAGATGTGTCGATAGGTGATAATGGAAGGTTTCTTTTCTAATATTTAGTTATATTTAGAACCTAAACAGAAATGGTAGAGGATCAAAATAAATGACATGTATCAGTTGACACCAACTTTTATACTGTGTAAATTGATACAAGTCTACATATACCTTTTTACACACATAACTATACAAAAGTCATCGTTGATATATCATATTTCAATTAATAATTTTACAGTCTTATTGTACAAAAAACAAAATGTCTTGGAAGAAAGTTTATTTTATGAAGTTGTAGAAAGGCAAAATTCTATTTATTTTCTTTAAAAAGTAAAGAAACGTAACTTATATCAATTGACACAAACGATAAACTATAACGAATTTGTGTCAAGTGGTATAACTTGATTTATTTTTTCGGTTTTATTGTGTAAAATGATACATGTTTTTACGAATTTCTAGTAATAAATACATATAAAGATGGTACACGTATATATAGTGTAAGGTGGCGATAATAAAATATTTTGTTATGATTTTACTCTCAAAACTCATAAATAACCGGTCAAAACCACCACTGCTGCCCGCTACAAACAAATTTTGTCCACCACACTACGCCCCTAATCAAAACCATTGTTGGTTCATCTTACAAATTCAATTATGATAATATTTCCACCCCTAACAAATAAAGGTAAGAGGAATCATATTAAGACTGGTCATTAGGAATGTTTCGGGCTAGCCTGGCAGCACGGCCTGGAGATAAAAGTGATGTACCTACGTACTTTTAAACCAAAATCACACAAACTGGTTAGTGTTACTTCATTCCTGCTGAAACTATTTAAAAGATTACAACTCATTCCACAATCAAAATCCCCTAAAGTATACATGTATCACGAAGAAAATGAGCAAAACTTGCCCAGCGATCGAAGGTCGCATTTCCACAGAGGTTTTGATAATTCAATAAGTACTTCGAATTAACAAAATTCCCGGTCTAATGGTAGCCCGCAACATTGACAGAACTATAAACGGAGTCGAATCAATGTTGACGATAAGAATAGGTAGAGAAAATGAAGATCATTGATTCACCTTCAAACCTATAGGTTACACAGGGCTATCCTCAGGGTAGGTCTTATCACCTTTACCATGGTCTGTTATGGTTAAGCTAAATGAGTTCGTTTCCGCAAAACTTTAGACGTAAGCACACGTTCCGCGTATCCTCGCGTATGGACCATTATTGTGAAGTGGGCAAACTTCCCACTATATCATCATCATCCTCCTGCCTTTATCCCACTCTAGTTGGGGTCGGCACATCATGTATGAACATATGTCCCATATCTAATGTTACTTTAATGGGCTCAGTTTTCCGCATAAACGCAAGTGATCCATTATGCGTGCTTTTGTTGACTATGTAAGCCAACCAGCTCCTTTCAGAAGTTCAAATACCTCCTGGGATTTCTACAAACTTTGTGACCTGGTTTAATTAAGGGGTTGTGCCCGTGGTGTTGCCAATTATTTATTCTAATCTAATTTATCCTACAAGATCCCACTGATGGGCAAAGGCCTCCCCTTCCTCTTTCCATTTTTCACGGTCCTGTGCGTAATTCTCTCTTATGTAATCAAAATACAGAAAAAACAATTTAACGGTGGTGCACAGAGTTCAGAGTAGTAGTATTCCCTTTATAAAGACGAGAAAGCTCGACCAATTATTTACACCATTCAACGTGTTTGAGAAACTGGTAATCTTCTTTTGAGAAGATGTGGCAGATCCCGATGCTGCCGATGCCAAGCTGGATCCCAGTGGGACCTTAAACCCAAAAGTATGTACGATCATCTACAGCTGTGTAGGTTCAAAAATACCACTACCGGCGCTTGCATCGAAGATCTAACCAGCGTGTATTGAATGGCTTGCATATTAATTGGAGCTTTATAATATTTGGAGCTATTATTTCACGTCTACAACCTCCTTAGCAATGAAAGCAGCGTTCAATCTGCCACCGCTTAACCTGCATGTAATCAAGAAAACTATGTAAAACAGCTATGCTTCGAGCTAAGGGAAGGAGACTAATGACAGTTATGACAAATCTCAAATACCTCTTGACTAACCCTGCCATGGTGATATCGACGCCATGATCAGGACCCACAACTTATTGAGGTACTATTATTAAGTACTACAAGGTGGTTATAACAGAAAGAGAAAAAACACGGTTTGGTCTGAAGTACTAACGTAACCTATACCCATTCGCAATGCGGATCAGATATGGTTTGCTGTGGCTCTAGACAAAATGACTTCCCATAGACAGGTTTATGCGGAGGTTACCCTAAGATACACACTGGTGGCGCATAGAATCGAACTTGTATGTATCATTATATACGACATGTTATTGATATCCAAGATCGTATTTTCTGAAATATTTTGATATATATTAATTTATATTACTTTTCACGAAAAAATAAATGTGGTGTTTGATGTTACAACTAAAATTATATCATTAAACACGGACCGTGACAATTCAAGCATGGCGTGTATTTTAATATATCTTGAGTTGCATTTACTTACACCAAAATATTTAATGAAAATCTTCATTTCACTTTGATGCAAGTTAAGATGAATTATATTACACGTGTTATAACAGCATGAATCCTTCACAAACAGTACTTATATCACTGAACACAAAAATTATCTCCGTATTTATAATAGCTACAGTTACGAGAATTAGACAGAAAGAAAGAGAATTTTTTGAACATGAAGTGTGTGCTAATAACTCAAAAGTGATACAACTCGAGTTGTATTACTTTTCACCGACGGTACAGAATTATGACAACTAATAGTTCATAATTTCACCACTGTTTACAAATAATTCGCTGGGCTCAGTGACTGCACTTTTGCTCTTTAATTGTACTTATGTTTGTGTGTATGAACGTCTGGTTACCAACTTATCACTTAACTTCTAAACCAACTGTCAGATTTGATCAAATGAGGTATCTCCAGAAGCGTCTTGGTTGTGTGATGGTTATAGGCTGTTTGCCGTGGTCATTGATGTATAATGTTACTATAAGCCATAGTAAGCAAGCTCTTAGGAAAGAAAAAAATATTGGTATACGACCACGGCTTTCTCCTAAATACCAATGCAGACAATAATATTTGATTGTTTTATTCTTTCCCGATGGAGGCATTGTCGAAATCACTTTCTGATCGTCTAATCGTCCCAATGCTGAGGCCTGTGCCCAGGTGACATAAAATTAATATTTTTATAGCATAGCATTTCCTGCTACCTACCAACCAAATAAAAATGTTATAATCAAAATATATTATATAAGAATCTTGTTAGAATGGCCTGAAGTCTTCTTGTACAAAATGCTTGTGTTGTAAGCTTTGTAAGTACCTGAATTGTTTTTTTTTTTCAGGTACTGAGAGTACCAGCAATAAAGTACGCAGCATGGTATATATCTTCTTTTAACTCTTGCAACCGAGATTTCCATAATAGTTTAACGATAGTCCTGTGCCCGAGATGAAAACTTTTTTTTTTTGTGGTCACCCATCCTATGACCGGCCTCTGCGAAAGTTACTTTACTTCAACAATCGCTTCTTGATAGTCTCGAGCTCCTCCGTGCTTCGGAAGGCACGTTAAGCCGTTGGTCCCGGCTGCATTAGCAGTCGTTAATAACCACCAATCCGCACTGGGCCCGCGTGGTGGTTTAAGGCCCGATCTCCCTATCCATCCATAGGGAAGGCCCGTGCCCCAGCAGTGGGGACGTTAATGGGCTGGTGATGATGATGATGAGTCCTGTGCCCAGCAGTGGGACGTACATAGGCTGTTTATGATGATTTAAGATTATGACGCTATGATGGCCTTTTTTATAAAGCTGTACTTTATAAAAAAAACCATCATAGCGTTATGGTACATTAGGTAATGTAAAGATTATTTAACAATTTAAATAATACTGCCGTTTTTTAAATGGAGATCGCAGTGAAATAAACCACTCGAATAACTTCCTTAAATTTGACGTCGGTTAATAAATAAAATATGACATCGGTCATAATTAAAAAAAATAAAATAAAATGAAAAGTATTTACATACAAATGCATCTTTTTGCATAATGATCAACAAATAAAGATGTCCATCTGGCGAAGCAGCGTCGTTTACGACCTATAACTTTAACTGACGGCAAACCCAAAAAATAAATATAACCCTACGAGTACATAAGAAGGTAGCCCGAGTTCTCTAATAATATAATAAGTCTTCTTCTATCGTGTGGGTTGTGAGGTGAATTACCAACCTCATCAACCCTGGCGTCAAGGTTACTATTGAGCCGCCAAATTCCCCTGACATGGCTCATGTAATGACTATTTATTTACATAATAAGTAATAAAAAATAACATTTAAGTAGGAAGTTGACAATAACTTCAGACTTCTGGGTCTGTATACCTGAAGAAAATAGGAAGGATTTATAGTATTTTTTATTGTTTGTATGTTCTCGAGACCTTCAAGTAGTGGTAAAATGGTATAGAGCTCATTTAATTTAGTTTATCTATGTAGGAAAAAAAAATCGATCGCCACTACACTTACGTCATCTATAAGTGCTGATCGAGAGTCCCAACACCCTTAAGTCATTTCAATCAATAGTGTTTAGCATTTTACACAAAATAAGCATTAGTTATTTGTTATATTAGAGAATTGGCCAACTCCCAAACAGTTATGACTGTGACAGTAATAAAAATATGCATTGACGTCACATTAAAAAAAAACATTTCCGTATATGTGCATTTTAAGTAACTACTCTGTACTTATTGTCGTATCGTGTGGGTTGTGAAGTGAATTATCAACCTCATCAACCCTGGTGTCACATGACTACTTACTTACATCAGTAAGTAGTACCTGGGACCAACGGCTTAACGCGCCTTCCGAAGCACGGTTCATCTTATTTTTTGGACAATCAGGTGATCAACGTGTAATGTCCTAACCAAACTAGGGATCACTAAGTGATTTTTGTGATATGCTGGGATTCGAACCCGGGACCTCCGGTTCGTGAGCCCAACGCTCAATCACTGGACCACGGCGGTCGTTACTCTGTACTGCCAAGCCCACAAGTGTCTCAACAAACATAATTATTTTGCTGGTTTCATATTTATTTTTTATTGATTGTATAGGCTATTAATTTTAATCAGACCATGTACTAATATCGTTAAGTTGTCCGCGAAATGAATATCCGAAATGTTTCAACAGAAAGGGCGCAAGATGAATGGTTGTGAAAGTCCATGTTAATTGATTTTTGGTGCACAACGGTTATAGGTCTGCTTTCGCTGGCATACGCCTTATATAGATTGCGTGGTTTAAAGGGGAAATATCAAAGTTTTGTCAAGAGTGCACAGGGCAATGAGGTTATCCAAGGTGACATATTATCTGTGGTACAGTAACGGTCTCCGTGGTCCAGTGGTTGAGCGTTGGGCTCACGATCCGGAGTTATCACAAAAATCACTTTATGATCCCTAGTTTGGTTAGGACATTACAGGCTGATCACCTGATTGTCCGAAAGTAGGATGATCCGTGCGTCGGAAGGCACGTTAAGCCGTTAATCCCGGTTACAACTTATTTATGTAAGTCGTTACATGAGCCACGTACCACGCCACGCTTTTTTCTTCCTGCGTCATCTTCTTTTTATCGTGTGGGTTGTGAGGTGGAATACCAGCCTCATCAACCCTGGTGGCGTCAGGGTTACGATTGATCCACCAAAGGCACCTGACATGGCTCATGTAACGATTACTTACTTGCATCAGTATATAGTAACCGGGACCAACGGCTTAACGTGCCTTCCGAAGCACGGATCATCTTACTTTCGGACAATCAGAATATCAGCCTGTATACGTAATGTCCTAACTAAACTAGGGATCACAAAGTGACTTATGTGATATGTCCCCGCCGGGATCTTGCATCATTGTTCCCCGATTCATTAATTTGGGGATGTATAAGGCAAAAGTGAGTAGACAATATTTGAGTTTGCATGTTCCACCTTAGACCACATCGCTGCTTAAAACCAGGCTGGATCGTGTGCAAACGCACTCATTTTTTTGTATTAAAAAAGCAAGTTTAATTTAAAATTAATAAAAAATTCAATAACAGCAAGTGGCTGTTAATGGAACTTCTTTTTATAATTTTACTGGCATTTAACACGTGGATAAGATGGAATCGATCTTTGGGCGCGTTTTACGATAATTTATTAACGAATTGGATTTTAAAAGGTCTTTACCTACTTAAAAATTGATATTACGATTGTGGTTTTATCGCACTTGCATCTTTTCACAACGTAACATAAGCTCAAGTTTATATCCCAATTGGGGTAGTCAGAGGTGCATACATCGTCAGATGAACTGAAATCCACGAGTTTTCTTACGATAGTCTCTAATTACACATACATACATAAACTCACGCCTATTTCCCACCTGGGCAAGCAGAGACAATAGAATTCCATTTGCTTCGATCGTGACACACTTCTCTTGTTTCCTCCACATTCGTCAATCGCTTCTTATACGCACGCCGGTTCAGAGTAGATCGTACTAAACCTTTTCCAAGGACATCTCCAATTTGGTCAATGTAAGTCCTTCTAGGTCTTCCTCTGCTAGCCCTAACATCAACTTTTGCTTTTCTTATTGCTGTTTTATTATTTATGTATTAGTTGATACTAAATATGAAGGATAACTAGTTACTAGATAATTATAACACGTATAATATTTCGAATAAAATATTCTTCTATGAATCAATCATAAGCAGAATAAAAGCAACATTTAAGTACCTATTCTGTGTATCGTCTGTGGTATAAAAAATATTAAAGAGATACAGTATTGTTAAACAAGAAATTAAAAACTTAATCCAATCATGAAAAATTCATGCTTTTATAAAATCATTAATTAAAAATACACTTATTTCGCATTCGACTTGCACGAGATTCCTTAAGTCTCCGAGATGTCCTTTGATAAACACAGTTTAACAAAAAATAACTTTTCCTGCTCATCTCTTCAACTTTGAGGCATTCTTTCGGTTTTTGTACTAAAAATTGTAATTTTAAATTAATACTCATTAAGAATTTCGTCTCATCGAAATGCGCATAATTTGGCAGCTGGTTCTTTCTTAAGGAGATGCGTGTGAAAATTAAAACTGTTTTTTTCTTGGCACATCAATAAAACTAGTAATAAATCTACAGAGTCACATGTAATTAGTATAATCGATGGATGAACACCAGACTTGATGAAGCTTAAGGAAGTTCATGAATACATTTTTGTATATAATGGGGATTCTTTGCTGCAATTGTTTCAATTTAATCAGTAATGGTATGTTTTACATGGACCTATTTACGAACACTGAGGGGGATGATTCTGAGACCATAATTCTGAGTTAATATCAAGTGAAATCTTCTATCGCAAAAGTATAGAAATGAAAATAATTTAAAAAACTAAAAACAATCATGAATTTTGCGTCGGAAAATTCCACTTGATATTAACTCAGAATCTTCTTCTATCGTGTGGATTGAGAGGTACATTACCAACCTCATCAACTCTGGTGTCAGGGTTATTATTGAGCCGCCAAAGACCCCTGACATGGCTCATGTAACGACTACTTACTTACATCATTAAGTAGTAACCGGGACCAACGGCTTAACGTGCCTTCCGAAGCACGGATCATCTTACTTTTTGGACAATCAGGTGATCAGCCTGTAATGTCCTAACGAAACTCAGAATGATGGTCTGAATCATCCCTCTCGGTATTCGTTACAATGTCACTAACGCCTGTAACTATATATTGTTGGAGGCGCGAGTGTTGTGGCGCCATTGTTGTGTCCCAATGAGATATGGCCATTAGATCCATCAATATTTCTTACTTTTTCAACCAAGCAATGAAGAATGTCATCCGAACTACATTTACTTACCATACGTCACGTCAAAGTTGGTTGGTTTTCCCCGAAGGGTAAGGCAAAGGGAACTATGCCCATACAGCCATGTCTGACGTATTTTTTTTCTTGATGATTAATGAAATGATGAAAGGTGATGATGATGAAACCTAAGCCCCTACCCTCGACTCCTACTCCGAACCCCAAACGAATTAACTCAAAAGTCCGCATAAACTTTTGAGTTATGAAGCGGCTTCCCGGCACGAAGCGAAAATAGGCAGATACACTTTGTTCATTGAATACTCCAATATAATAACACTCGCGAATGTCTTCCGACTAACTTAATGCGATCATAAACCACAAAACACCACTTCGTATTAATTATTTAGATTATTCAATGAAGAAAGCAACTGTCCCGTTCCCGTTTCCCGCCGAAAAGCCCGTCACGTCAAAGAAAATGACTGCTCATTTTTCGTTTCATCTCTCATCATAGGCTTCCAAAAAGATATATAAAGTGTTAAACATGTCATTTTTCATTGGAACTATTATCTGAAAGATTTCATCGAAACATGCCCTTATGCAGTATTCAATTAAGGCCCATCCTTGGTATTAAAGATAATTTTAGGCAGATTGCTTGGTAGGTGTCGGCAAAAATTTTTCTCTGTCGACAAAAGTGTTGGGATGGGATGCACCCGGTAAGGGAAATAATTTCGACAATTAATATGATTGCTATAAGATTCCGCTTATTAATTTCCCTTTGACTTGTCGATTTATCACTATTCTTTATCAAATTACTTATAATAAAAAAATATGGGCTGTCACTTTTGATATAACGCATTATAAATGGGGTATTTTCCTAGGTCAAAGACAAATTATGAAATTCTGGTTTGTTTTCTTTTTCTATTTAACTTATTTATGAATTTTAATAAATAAATATGTAATAATAAGTACGAGTTTTTGTCACGATTTTCTATGACGTCACAGGTTGCTTTTTCATACAAATTCCATAGTAATTTCGTGTTCTGACGTTTAGTAAAAAGCAACTGATTTGACTAGTTGGAATCTACCTCATTGTAATAATATTGAATCTATTTTTTTTTCGCTAGTGTAATGCGTTTGTTTGGACCAGGTCAGATTCAAAACACTTAAACGCCTAGTTGACGTGACGAAATTTCATTTTAAAAAATATTTATTTTGAATATTAATCTACACTTGATCCCTTATTACCATAAGGTTCATCATATCCAGCTTACGACATCGTATCAACAGTGGCTGCAAGTTGTCTTTGATTACTTGTGGCTCTGCCCACCCCATTAGGGATTACGGGCGTGAGTTTATGTGTGTGTATGTATGTATCTACACTTTTTATCAATATATTTTTGTTACTCAATAAAAATCTTGCAATAGACAAGCTAGTTTTAATCCAGGTAAAAAATTGTGGTTTATTTTTTTCCGGATTAAAATTGACTAAACGAAATCGAGGTATTTAGCTGCAAAAAATCACATAAGTAAGTTTTATTTCAAAAAGCCGAAGGGCGAAGTTAAGCGACACGGTAGTTTCCAAACACTATCAACGAATAAAATTCTCACCCGAACAAAGTCCTAATTATTTTCAAAAAGCAGTAAGGAGCGGTCGCCTGCCGATTATCCCCCATTAACCGCTTAAGGCTAAGGGAACTAATTTAGTCAGATAATTAAGGCTCAGGACATAAGGCACGAACTTTCGCACGAGCTAGGTACTCGAGTTACGTAAACTTACCGTTTTTGTTTGGCTCGAAGAACGGCGAATATTATCTCAATAAATATTACCTATGCTTCTTCTTCTTTGTCCTCGCCACTTCCCGTTATGCGGGTATGGCTTTCACAATCATGTGGCGCCAAGTATGTCGCTGACAAACATCGTCTTCTTTGAGGCCCAGCGCCTTGATGTCCCTCTGGACATTTGTCCACCAGGTGGTCTTAGGTCTTCCCCTCTCCCTCCCTCTAGTAGCCATGAAAAGGAGTTTTCTCACGACATGGTTATCCGTTCTACTCATAACATGGCCGTACCATCTAAGCCTGGATTCCGATATCTTGTCAGATATGGGTGCAAATTTATTTTTGATGCGTGCAAATATTACCTATACTTGCATGCATAAACTAACGACGGAAAATAACTTATTACTATTTACAACCGACTTTCCAAGGAGCCTGTAAAGTTTGGTGTTTTTATTTCCTCTACAAAAACTTTTCACGAACAGATTGTTTAAAATACACAAGTGGACTTTAATATTAGTAAAGCTGTAAGTATACAGTTAGCCGAGAATTTTAGGGGACTTTTCTAGAGTTACCATTTTTTCGTATTAAATCAGAAATTAAATGACACTGATAATAATTATCAGTGCACAACTGCTTTGTTATTATCTGACAGCAACGTTAATCATAGCGTAGACATACTATAAAAATAAAATAAAGTCATGCTAGATTACAAATAAATTCAAAGTCCATTCTCGTGGCCCTACATAAAAGCTCATTACACTAAAACCCACCTAATTAAGACCCGCTTATGGTGTGGCCTAGCCTTTATATGGGGTGATGGGTGAACCACATTGCCTTAGAGAGACTAAAACGTGTGACTGCGTGGTTGATCAGTTAAGATTTATTGTTATTGGCGGCAGCGGTGGGGGGCGTTGGGAAATGCTTCTACATTATCCCTTTATACGAGATTTCGTTTAAATGTCAGCTGTTAGTTAGTCCTTTTGAACTGTGTGAGGTCTATCGCAAATTGCCCGCGGAGAGGGAGTCATGCATCAATTCAAATTCTGATAAATGTTTTCTTGCCACTTGGTTGCTTGGAAGAAATTGCTGCTTAGCAATAAGGCCGCCAGATTGTACTGTATCTTTCGTATGGAAGAAAGATTTTTTCGGCTACTAGTTACTTAAGTAAGTAGTCGTTACATGAACCATGTCGGGCCTTTGGAGGCTCAATAATAACCCTGATACTAAGGTTGAAGAAGTCGGTCACTGATTTCACAAACCACACGAGAGAACTCCCACACACACGCACACTCACACAAAACACACCCATAAACACACACACACTCTAAGGTGTTATAAATATGATCAAGGTACTAAATAATCGCGATTTCTGTAGATAGTTGCCCATCGACAAAAACAAATGAATAGGTCACTAGCTCTTCCCACCGACTCAAACAAGCCATGAAACAACCATTTACAACTATAAACATGAAATTCAATCTTCGCGCCAGACGAAATGAATACACCACCCAATTAGCTTTAGGTCCAAAAAGGCCATATCGATGGATCTTTTACCTTTTTATTCCCATTAAAAATTCAGCGTAGAGACTGTCAACGGACAACATAAAGTTACATCCGTGAGTTGAATGTTTCAACGGTTGAAGTTTTTCTGCGTCGTTTAATTTGTCTACCATTTGCCGCCGTCTGGCGGTTCCTGTGTGGCGCTGTGCCGCGGATTTGCGCTAGCCTCGCATCTTTGTAGATAGTTTTAGTCTACGATTTTTTCCAACGGTTTTTGGTATAGAAACGTAATCTTAGGCCACAAATATATTCCAAATGGGGTAGTGAGAGTTACATCCATAGCAAGATAAACTGTACCCACACTTCAGCGAGGTTTCTGTTAGAACAATGAGATAGGTGGTGAGCTCTATCGCCGTCTATAATGGTCGAATCAACTGGTTTACTGAAAATTAATAACAGTCCGGTCTAAGTCCGGTACCGGGTTCTAACCCGCGCTCCTCATTTGAAAGCCGCAAGCCGGTGATCCATAAGACCACAGTGACACAGTGTAGTAAAAAGTAAAAAAAATGAAAAAGATACATATTAAGAGCATATTAAGATAGCATATTAAGAGGACATTGATGAGTATAAAATATGAATGAATGTAGAGATAAAGGACGACCCAAGAAAGTGTGGATGGTTTGTGTGAAAAAGGATGTGTGTGTGAAAGGTATGAGTACTGAGATGACGAATAACAGAGACGAATGGAAGAGGAAGCAAAGGTTGGTAGTAAGGCTTGCAGAGGAAGATCTACGTATAGAAGGACGTACATTGACTAAATTGGAGATGTCATTAGAACAGGTTCCCAACGATCTTCTCGTGTATTGAACGATTGTTGAATGTGGAGGAAGCAAGAGAAGTGTGTCGGGATCACAGCAAATGGAATTCCATAGTTTGTGCAAGTTTATGTATGTTTGTATGTATGGAAGATGAATACTTGTTGTGTCGATTGCACATAAAGTGGTTTAAGGGCAGCAGGGTATTTTATTCCAACAAATACAAAATTATTGTTCTATTTTTGAAAGTTTATGATGAATACGGTGGTCGACTTACGCTGCTGCGGGATATCTTTCATGGCGCGGACTATATTTTAAACCCGGTATAATCTTAAGTCTTCATTTTGTAATTTGGTTTCTCATATCAATAATAATTTTGTACATGATCAAACTATTCCCCCTCACTAGATGGGTTACTATAAAAGATGTATTTATACAACTTTTTGCGTTTTCATTTGATCGGTGCGCGCGCGCCGCTGAGTCATTAATTAGGTAAATGTCCCCCTGTCTCGTCTAGCCCACGATCGCTACTGAACGGAAAAAAAGACGCTTAATACAGGATTGAGAGTAATTTATTTGTGGGAAAATAAGGCTAAGGGAATACGCATAGGGGAATTTAGTTTTTATTTTAAACCGGTAAATGTAATTTGCGTTTGTCATGAACTGTTATGTTGTCTTTAATAAGCGATTAATTTTAGTTACTTACTTTTTTAATTCTACTTTCAAAAAGTTAAATATTATCATCTAACCGTGGTAGCCCAGTTCATGAGCCAATGATTTTCATTCTGCCGTGCTTACACATTATTTTTTTACTTATATTATAATAAACATTTATATGCAAAGGAGGGATGTGTCAGTGTGTGTGTGTGTGTGTGTGTGTGTGTGTGTGTGTGTGTGTGTGTGTGTGTGTGTGTGTGTGTGTGTTGGGGTTCTAATGAGTATGTTTTTGTTTGGTCCATGTTTCATTCTAATTAAGTGTGTATAATTTTGTATGGACGTGGTTTGTATGACTCTTCTTTAGCCTTAATAGTAGATCTTCTATAATTTTAGAAGTACCTAGGAGGTTAATAGGTAGTACGGATAATAAAATAATTCTAAACAGCGCCTAATAAGCAATGCCAAGGTGCCAATTCATAAAATACCAAGTTAACAAATAATTTAGAGCACACCAACTCAATATACACCGACTCACCGTCCTTGATATTTGATATAATATCACAGATCAAGATTAGCGAGTCATCACGTTTATAGGGCAAATGCTCTGACAAATGTTATGTTGTGATTCCGGGTCATTGTTGATTAGATTGCACGCTGTGATTGTGTTTATGATACTGGAATCTTAGACTCGTCTTTTATAGATCAACTCAACGCTATAACATAAATATCATTATTGAAATTTAACCTCCCGCTTGTTTGAGGGGACGCCTGTGCTCAGCAATGGGACGTATATAGGCTGTTTATGATAAGTATGTTATTAAAAAACGGAAACACGTCGTTAGCGCGCAGTAAGTGCTGTCTTCACTAACACAGTTTACTTCAGGACCCCGATACTGACCCCGCCGGCGTTGTCGACGATTTTCCTCAATCAGCGCTTATCGCTATCAACCCTCTAGGGTCGATTATTTTTTTCAAATATTTTTCCTCTCACCGACGCCCTGAGTCGAGGTTCGTGCCCGGAGGTGTTGTACCGGGTGAAAGCCTTCAGCGCTCCCCATTTGTCCGGCTAAGTAGTTAATGCCATCTGCGGCAAATCTACAATAAGTCACGTCAAAAAAAAGGTGGGCAGTAAGTGCAGTCTTCACTAAGACAGTTGGCTCGATGATTACAGACAGCGATGCGGCTTATCATCTATCACGTTGGTCTAACAGAAAGCTCGGTGAGATGTTAGTTCATCTAGCGACGGATGTACCTTTAACTAAAATAAATATACTGACGGTCGCAAGTCAATATATATGAAAACATTATGTATGTACGTAAAAATGTATCTCTACTTCCGAGAAACTGTGAAAGGCATACTTACAATACAAGAAATAAACATAAAATTGCTATTCAAAATTCTAGATTAAGTAAATTAAATTCATCTTTTTTGGGGTTATGTATACGTTTTTACAATAAAATACCAGATAATATTTTAAATTTGTCGGAAAATAAATTTAAAGCTCATGTGAAGCTTACTTATGTAAAAAAGCTTATTATAAGTTTAATGACTACCTAAATGATAAAAATGTCTGGTATTGAATGTGTTCCTCTAGTTATTAAATAACTTGTAATGTATATCCTCATTGGTTTTTAAAAGATGTGTTGCTGTTGCAGTTTCTTGTCATTTCTTCTCCTCAGCCATAACACCTTGCGAAATGACGTAAATTCAAAAATGTTACATTGACGATTCAGAGCTCACGACTGTATCCCAATTGGGGTAGTAGAAATCAGAAATCAGAATCATTTATTCAACGTATAATTATCATGGCTAAACATGTTGAAGGTCAATGTAACATTATTGAATTTTGAATTTAAGTACCTCATTTCGCAAGGTGTTATGGCTGAGGAGAACAAATGACAAGAAACTGCAACACAAGATGTGTTGATCTTAAATAAATGTAGGTATACAATACAAGTTATTTAACGTAACGTAAAGTAACGTATAGTCATAATAGACTTTGACATAGCTGCAAGTTCTTTTTGATTACTTGTGGCTCTGCCCACCCCTTTATATATGTTGTTCTATGCCCAAAGCCTCTCTACTAACAAACTTAATTATGTAATCAACAAAAGGCTCCAATCCTACGCAAGCCAAACAGAATTAATTCGGGAACACCTACATATATCCTGCTAATTGGTACAGTCAACATCCTATCAATATTTAAGGACAGCTACTTAAGAAGTTAAGCCAGACCTCTAAGAGATTAGACAAATAACTGCTGTGACTCGTTCAAACGGATTCTGAACTTTACTTTACTGTTAAGTTTGTAACACCAAAGTACCCATACCATAATTAAAACGCATAATACCGGGTTCTTACCAAGGTCTGATCAGGGATACGGGACGACTGTCGTCCCGTGATCATGGAACTTGCAACAGTGTTGATATATTGGAAGTCTCATATCCCCTCACTACCCTTCTACTTGGCCTTCTGCTAACCTTTGTATTTATTTGTAAGTAATTGAAGCTCCCTGAAGAAAATAAAATTAATGAATAAATCCATGATAATAACGCGGTAAGAACCCGGTACTATGAGTTTTAATTATGATAATAACCGCGTAAACCTCAAACAATGTATATTTGTATCATAACTGTTACATAACACAACACGATTCATTTATAACAAACATCATAGAAGGAAAAATTGAAGGGAAGAGAGGAAGGGGTAGACCTAGGAGAACATTTATGAAACAAATAAAAGAGAAGGTACAGGTCGTGTCGTATCAGGAAGTGAAGGTTTTGGCGGGAAGAAGAGAGGAATGGTGATTACTCCACCGACAAGAGCGCAGCTCTTAAATAGAGAGAGAGAGAACTGTTACATCTATCGCAATATGAACTAAGTACTTACTTCTCATCAAACTTTCTGTTAGACTGACATGATAAGTAGTGAGCCGGGTCGCCGCCTATAATAGTCGTAGAAGTAGAAGATTAAGTAGAAGTTGTAGAAGTAGAAGATTAAGTAGAAGTTGTAGTAGTAGAAGATAGTTGTGCCAAGTGTGTTAGTGTAAACTGCACTTATGAATAACTCGTCGGTGTAAGTTCGGTACCGGGGTTCGAACTGGCGCTCCGCGTGTGAATAAAAAGCCGGTAGAGCACAGTGATCAGCACAGTAAAAAGTATCCATCAAGTGCTTAATTTTAATAGTAAGTAGGTGGAAGTTTACATTTGACTGCATGTAGCCCTGCCAACCCCGTCAAGGATATATGCGCGCATATATTGATGTTTAATATAAAAAAAACTTTATTAGTTTCGGTTACTGAAAAACGAATGATAATGATAAAATTCAGGAATATTATTATATATTTTTTTAAGTGATTTATTGTAGATTTTCCGCTCAGGGCGTCGTCTGGGAGGAACACACATACACACAAACTCACGCCCGTAATCCCTAATGGGGCGGGCAGAGCCACAAGTAATCAAAGACAACTTTCAGCCACTGTTGATATGATGTCGTAAACTGAACAACAATATTTGAAAGAATTAATCGACCCTAGTGGGTCGATAGCGATAAGCGCTGGATGAGGGAAAAAAATATAAAACAACTTGCATACATGTCAGAAAATAATTAAGTTAATACTTGTCTGTTTAGTACACGTGAACGAGGCTTCGAAGTTTGATTAACGTTGACACTGCGCCGTTGTTTTTGTACTGGACCACACACGGAGACCAGGGAGATGATATTATGATGGAAGAGGTAAGATTTAATGCGATTATAGTTGGACTTGATATGGACGGTTTTTTTATTTACTTATTATATAAGTAGGTCGAGAAAATCTTAGACAGAAGAAAATTTTATAATATGTTTCCAAGAAGGTTCTTCTTTTGCACATTTTTTTACTTATAACAACAACCATCGCTTTATTTATAGCGCATTTGTATTCCTTCTCAATTTTCGACACTACATCAACTTTAACACCGCATCCTTCTGTTATCACACAAAAACCCATTGACATTCAGAAATTACCTTTGTACAGTTTTAAGACAGTAATTAGTAAAGTTAGTGAATATTTAGAAGATAAGAAAGCATGGGGTTAACTACATATCTGGGAACTCATATTAGGCAGCCAAATTACTAAATTGTATAACATCATTTTATATTTTTTAAAGAGCGTCTAGGGCCCTGTACTGAGGTTTTTCTTGCAGCTTTTACCCGGCTATCCAGGTTGTGAGAAACTGCAGTAGTTTTAGGCGGATGAGACGTTCGTTATGTAATGACGATTCAAAGTGTAACTATGTAAATTTGTAAAACATGTGTTTTTTTTTTGAAACTGTAAAATATTTGTTACAGTAGTATAATTCGAAAAATTAAATAATAATAAAATAAAATACGATGACAAAACGCGTTGATGTCTTTTATATGAATTTAGCGCCCACCTTGAATTTTTAATCATTTTACTGTACATACATTATATAAATTCATGCCCGTAATCCCTAATGGAGTGGCTAGAGCTACAATAAATCAAATACAACGTGCACCCTAAGAATAATAATAATTACAGTCTTAAGATGGATAATAATATGATGTACCTTACTGTGATAAAAGAACGATCTATCGCCCATAACAACTGACGATCGAGTTCGAAAGTACAAAGTCCCATTTTTAATTATAATTGTGTTTATTTACACTTTTTTATTTTTTATTTAAATTCTAAGAATTATTTGAAATAAAAATAATACGATAAACGAACGCGTTGGAGTCTTTTGTAAGAGGTTGGTGAGGTTGGTAGTCAATCTCACAAACTAGACGATAGAAAAGGAAGATGTCAAGGTTAGGCACTGAAGCATTTTTTGTATGACCCCAACATTAAAAAAATAGGAGCTGAAGCATTTTTTTTTTGGATATTTCACATATTAGAGGTATTTTTTCCGATACTCTTGGCGAAGATAATTTTTACTGGGAATTTTTCCGAAGAAAGGTATAATCGATTTATGAATTTAGGTAAAAATACCTAACTTCTGGTATTTTTTTTTTATATTTATAAAGTACGTTTATTTTACAATACTTTATGATACTGCAAAGTTTCGTCGGCTGAGGAATTAATGTTCCCAATAGCTTTTTTTCCTACACTATTAGCTGTCATTGCGAAAAAAAAGGAACTACTTAAACGAAATTAATCATAATCAAATTTTTGCTTTCCCTTGTTCGCATATATTTTGCCTAACGTGTAGAGTTTGTGAACTTAGTGTTTGTATAGTTAGGGTGTGTAGAGTTAGAAGCTTGGCTCTTGGCTTGGTTTAAATCACCCATCAAAGTTTTCATTGCGATGTCACTAACACTTTGTACATATTCAAAATGATTTTCACCGAAAACCTCTTTCAATCCTAATTGAATACAGGACGTCGAGTGTGTAAGAAGTTCATTGCATTTTTGTCCGACATGATGACACGATACAAAATGGTGCAAACCAAATAAATTCGGCTTTCACCGGCTGCCTCGAGTAAAACGATTCCGATTTTAAGGACCTGATTTTACAGTAGATTTGGTAGACATTTTGTAAGGTTAATAGTATATTCTGAAAAATACCGATTTGTAAACATTTACTTACTATATACACGGCCTCTGTGGTCCAGTGGTTGAGTGTTGGACTCACAATCCTGAGGCTCCGGGTTCGAATCCCGATATGGACATATCACAAAAATCACTTTGTAATCCCTAGTTTGGTAAGCACAGGCTGATCACCCGATTATCCGAAAGTAAGATGATCCGTGCTTCAGAAGGCGCGTTAAGCCGTTCGTCTCGGTTACTATTTACTGATGTAAATTATGTAGTCTGATGGAAGCACCTCCCAATCAACACGATAACAAGAAGACTCCTAAGTCAAATTGAATATGAGATAGACGCTTCAAAATAGGGGAGTGCAAAAAAAAAAAATTCACCATTTTCGGTAAGAGAATTTTTAACGATATTACTATTCCTTTTTAATTTACCTTTTACCCCAACTCCGGGATAAAAGTAATTAACTTGACATTTTATGCAAAAAAAAGTCTGTGAATATTAATTTATTACAAAATTATCTGTCGTTTATGGACTGTTTATGTGTGTATGTAGTAACCAGATGATTTACATCAGTAACAATGCGCACTATAATTTATAAGGCAACTAGCCCGATCAAGATCGCAATAAAGTATCTCGATCACAAGGGCATGCCCTTAAATCTTTGCGCCAAAAAATCGTCGAAATTTATGCGCTGGAGTTTCACAATGCGCGCACCAAAAACCGTGCGGTTTAAAATAAGAACATCGCTTGAAATAAATTACGCGCAAATACACAATTTATTGTGGAGATTTTGAGATCATGTGCGCTATAGCACAATCGGATGACGAGAGTGTAGCTTCAGGAGATTACTATGAACAATGAGATGAGCTACTTAAACTATTTGATTTCGTTCTTATCTAGAAGAGACAGTTATACCTACAGGGACAATTTGTTATACGTTGTTTCGTAAAATTGGAACTCAATAAAAAACCACGTGAAAACAAGAAAACAGTTTGATGGTAGGGCTGGCAGAGGAAGACCTAGGGAGACTTACATTGACTAAATTGGAGATGTCCTTAGAAAAGGTTTAGTACAATCTACTCTGAATCGGCGTGCGTGTATGAAGCGACTGATGAATGTGGAGGCAAAAGAAGTGTGTCAGGATCGAAGCAAATGGAATTCTATAGTCTCTGCTTACCCCGGTGGGAAATGCTGAGTTTATGTATGTATGTATGAAAACAAAAATAAAACTCATGCTGACGGGAGGATCTTTCCGTTACATTTTATTATAAACAGTTGATTCTAGGATTAGTTTTAGGGTTCCGAAACTGTGAAGGAAAATTGGAAACATTATAGGATCAAAAGTAAAATACAAATTCCTCTTCATATCAACTCGAGAGTCATGGCCTGAATCATCCCTTAAAGTTTTCGTTACGATGTCATTAAGACTCTGTATATCGGAGGTGCTGCAATGCAGTGAAAGAGTACGCTCGACATATTTCCGAGGTTTGCCGTATCGACTTTCCGATGGAATCTGTAGCAAACCGTTTAGCATTGTTTTAGTCATATATTTGCGGTCATCTGATGAGTATATTTCTTAAAATAATGCCACACACACAGAGAGAGAGAGAGAGAGATATTCAAACTGTAACTTAAACATAATAAAATACCTAGCACCTGATTTGGAGTGTGGTGACTACTGACCCCAGAATAATCAAATTGAAAGATTACCGCAAATAACACATCATTTCTGATATTTAACGTACCAAAACTAATTTCCCGCATATAAACTTTAACTAGGATCTATTATAAAAGGAAACCACGCAGTTCGCAATAACAATAAACGATTTCTAGTAGATAATTTAAGGCTTCGCCATACCACACCTGTGCTCGTTGTGCACACGTACGCGACCTGAGGAAGCGTCTGCCGACAGCTGGTGTGGAGATTGTGATGAGCGGAGCGGAGAAGGAATAATGGGAAGAAACAGTGTGATATGAGAAAGATATGGTGTAAAAGATGATATAGTGACTAAGGTTGAGAAGGGAATGTTAAGTTGGTTTGGACACGTAGACCGAATGGAGGATACTGGGAGTCGCCATTGATGGCGTGGCCTCCCGCTAGACGACTCTAATTTACATAATTTGATTTCATAAATATATATTAGTCTACTAACATTAGGATTTTTATTTATTAAGTACTATGTTACTAACATCTATGGACAATAGTCTGAAAATAAAGATTTTGAATTGTTTGAATTTGAATAATAGGATTACGAAAGCGGTATATAAGGTGAACCGTTTAACCAGTCCATACAGTTAGTCTACCATCTTGGAGACGTATTTTTGCTGTATTTTCTCAGAAAAAAAACATTACATTTCATTATTTATTTTAATTTTTAATTGAATTTTACGACACGCTCTCTATAGTTTAATTCCTGACCCCAAATCCAGCAAATAAGGTTTTCTACTAACAACTTACTTATTTCCCGCTTTTCTTCATATACTATATCCTAACCCTAAACACGTGATCACGTACCAAACCGGGAGCGTTACAAATCATATGTAAGACAGCGTTTACAAAAGCACGGACCGCGGGTTGGTGGGGCTGTGAGAACAGAGGCCCGGGTTCGACTCACAACTGGGACTTGATGTAATTGGTTGGTTAATATAAGTTCTAATAATACATACATACATAAACTCACGCCTATTTCCAACCAGGGTAAGCAGAGACTATGGAATTCCATTTGCTTCGATCCTGACACATTGCTCTTGCTTCCTCCATATTCATCATCGTTTCATACACACACGCCAGAGTAGATCGTACTGAACCTTTACTAAAGACATCTCCAAGTTGGTCAATATACGTCCTTCTAGGTCTTCCCCTGCCTGGGTTGCCTGTGTTTTGTGAATGAATATAAATCAATATATATATATAAGTTCACGGCCATATTTCTAATGGGGGTATTTAGAGGCAATCACTGAAGAACAATTTCATAGGTGGTGAACAGTATCACCGTGTGTTAAATGAATGAATAAAGAATGAGTAAATGATTGAATAACCTGGGCGAATCAAAAAGGTATCTCGCTGGTATACAAATCGTTTGACGTGTGCCGTCAACTTAATTCTAACGGGTTATCAGCCAAAGTATTTTTTTTTATAGAGTTGTTTTAGATCCGTGCTTAAAATTGACGTGTGTTCCATAAATTTTATGCTTGTCGATTTCCCGTCCTTATCCTTTTCGGCGGGTAAGAAAATGACAGATATAACTTAAAATAATATTAGATTGTGTCTACAGGATTAGCGCCATTATCTTACAATTTTTTTTTAATGAAGTAATTAGGTACAAAATTATATAACACAGGTGTTTGGACAGAAAAAAGGTCATCTTTAGTTCTATAATGTGCTACTGTTATTAAAAGTTGATTAAGGATGATGGCAAAATCTTTATATAAAATGTAGCATATTCAAAAACACCTTCGATACAGGTTGTCTTAATGACCAAAATTCACGCCACACCATAATTTAGAAATTAAACCCAAAATCTGTAACATCATGGCATTCAAAAATCGTTATTCTCGCCATTTTTTCACGATTATGCCTCCACTATAAAGGTGGCAATACATTCTCGCACTGCGGCGTCGCACCTATTTGCAGCACTAAACTGCATTAGCTTTCAAGTCTTCATAATTCAAAATTGTTCCTTTTCCGTCTCTAGCACACGCCGGACAATTCATACAAAAAAAAAAAAACTGTTTTACACAGAACTACACATTGACGTTATCGTACATGTGAATTTAGGTTTGTGACGTCTGTCGCCCTAATGATTGAAGGCTAAAGTAAGGGATGATAAGGTCAACCTAGCTCAGCTGCTGAGTTGCCGTTCTATACGTGGTATTATTACTTGTGTCTTTAGAGCAGAAGAAAAATGGATAATGATAAATAAAAAAATGTAATTAAAGCACATATTATAACGTGTTCTTACCGCGTTTAAATGGGGAATGAGACTCCCGATATTCCCATTCCCATTTAAACGCGGTAAGAACCCGTTATTATGTGCTTTAATTATGATAATAACCGCGTAAACTTAAAACAATGTAAAAAAATGTATTTAATACCTAGCTATATAATGAGCCTTGTACTACTCAACGCGGCACTACGCGTAAGCAGAAGAGATTAATAATATTATGCACCGTTTTATTTCAATGTTAATACTATAATGCCACTCATTTATTTGTTCTATACTTGTGCAATAAAGAGTTACAATACAATACAATACAAATACACTTTATTGCACCAAAATAAAAAGAAATAATATAGAGTTATTGTATTGAAAAGTATATTAAGTTCTTTGCCTGTCCTAGAAATATATTTTAGTCATTCTTCTATTTCTATGGTGTGGGTTGTGAGGTGGAGTACGAACCTCATCAACCCTCGTATCAGGGTTACTATTGAGCCGCCAAAGGCCCCTGCCATGGCTCATGTTACAAGTACTTACTTACATCAGTAAGTAGTAACCGGGACCAACGGCTTAACGTGCCTTCCGAAGCAATGATCATCTTACTTTCGGACAATCTGGTGATCAACCAGTAATTTCCTAACCAAACTAGGGACCACAAAGTAATTTTTGTGATATGTCCCCACCGGGAATCGAACCCGGGACCTACGGATCGTGAGCCCAACGCTCAACCACTGGACCATGGAGGTCGTTATTTTAGTCATTTAATTGTAACTATAATGCATAGTAACGTATACGTTGCGACGCCGCATCGCATGGTGTATTGCCTCCTTTACGAAATTAGTACGAAAATCAGGTTAAGCACCGAGCACGGTTCATTGCGTTTTAATAGCCGAAATCATACCGCCATCCATCATTTATGTTAAACTGCAACAATTAATTATGTAAGAACAATTATTTGCACAAGAATACGATTATTAAAGAAATTGAGATGCGCATTAACTTTATGTTAATTTCTTAATTATTTATTGCAGGTGAATCTGTGATTATTTTCAGTAAGTGCCATTGTAATTTTGGATGTTGCTATATATTTTGAAGCCTTCATGTTTCAATAAGTCATGCGTGTAATATTATAGAGGTAGTTCATCATTATATCAAGTAATATATTTGGATACTTACCGGCTATTCTTAGTACCATGCCTGCGTTTCGTCTCAGTAGATATCCGTCCGATCATAACCTGGCGATAACGACCTCCGTGGTCCAGTTGTATCAGGCGATTCCTGGTGGGGCATATATCACAAAAATTACTTTATGGTCCCTAGTTAGGTTAGGACATTCCAGGCTAGGCTTCCCCTTCCCCTTTCCATTTTTCGAAGTCTTGTGCGTACTCCAGCCAGTCCCTCCGGAAAGCGATCAAGTCGTCTCGCCATACCTTTCGAGGTTTACCACGACGACTGTGCCCGTCATGAGGCACCCAATACCTGATCCGCGCCCACCTCTCAGGGTGCATGCGACAAACATGTCCTACCTAATCACCATCTGGTTATACGACCCACAATAGCGATACTTGGCCATTTACCCTAAAAATCTTTGACCATTTTGCACAAAACAAAAGTCATTCACCTCATTCAGGACCCGTTAAACGTTTCCCTGTAAGGAAACAAAGTCCGTACTTAAAATTTAAGTGAACTAATATATTCCTAACAACGTGGGTGAGCATAACACATAAACTGTTTTCTATTAGAGAAATGCTAATAAAATCAGAATGTATACAGTTTCGCTGCCGACCGTACTGCTCGTAAATACAAAGTCATTGTTCGGGTTGCACTTTGCTGTTTGTGTAGCGATAGCATAAGGAATAGTACGTATAGAACGGCAACTCTCCGCTCCCCACCAGCGGCTGAGCTAGGTTTCCCTCACCCCCTTGGTTTTACTTTAGTCTTCAATCGGAATCGGATTTATTCCGGACTCCACCGCAGATGATCGGGCCGTCAGTGCGTTGCATTTAGAATACTTAGTTTTATTATTATTGTTTCTATGATTTTGGTTTGTTTTTCTTTTTGTTTTGGTATTTTTTTTGTCTATGTACTTATTGATTTCCGTGTGGTTTCTGTCCTGTGTTAAATGTAATGTACCTGTCTGTCTGTGTCTGTGGTGTCCGGAAGTAATAAATGTTTCATTCTTTCTTTCTTTCTTTCAATCGTATGGGCGTCAGAGGTCACACACAAAAATGCGCGTGTACGATAACATGAATGTGTAGTGTCTGTGTAAAACGAGATGTAGTTTTTTATGAAGTGTCCGGAGTGAGCTGATCCAGGGTAATGCATAATCCTTCTATCGTGTGATTTGTGAGATGACCAACCACAACAAACCTCGTGCCAGGTTAATTCATCGTCATCATGGTGTCCAAGCCGTGTCCGGCGACGGCGACTCCTAAATGTCTATTCCAGGTCATCGTTATGATAGGCTCTTATGTGGCTAGCAAAACCGAACTTCGATTTGAAGGTTCGGCCACATGGCGCTTAGAATAGCTGGCCAGCAGAATTAAACGTATAGTAGGGCTTCTGTCGAGTCTTCCGTATTTGGCGTTTTACTTCAAGATCTTCTAAACGTTTCTTTTCGTACAGGTCCACGTTTTTGTGAACAGTGTAACGCCATTCCGGTTTACGAGCTCGCTCCATTACTGAGCCGCCAAAGGCCACTGACACGGCTCATGCAACGATTACCTATTTACATCAATAATCGGGACCAACAGAACCACGGACCAACTTACTTTCGGACAATCGGATGATCAGCCTGCAATTTTCTAACCTAACCAGGGATCGCAAATTGATTTTTGTGATATGGCCTCACCGGGATTCAAACCACTGGACTTCCTACTGTATCCAGCACACTATTAGCCCCATTGGACCTTAACAATGCTGGCGAGGAGTGACTGTATATACTATACACCGCTGCCTACCCCTTCAGGAATAAAGGATGCTATTATTTGCTATTGTTATAAAAAAAGAATATTTGTTAAATATTTCTCTTTAAAACCGGATGAAGGATAATAATTATAATTACGAAAGCGGTTTATAAAGCGAAGGTTGGTGGTAGGGCTGGCAGAGGAAGACTTAGAAGGTCGTACATTCTTCTTTTTATCATGTGGGTTGTGAGGTGGATTACCAATCCGTCTGTCAGGGTTACTATTGAACCGCCAAAGTCCCCTGACATGGCTCATGTCATGACTACTAAGCACGAATCATCTTTCTTTCGGACAATCAGGTGATCAGCTAATGTCCTATAACCAAACTAGGGATCACAAAGTGATTTTCGTGATCTGTTCCCACCGGGATTTGAACCCGGGACCTCCGGATCGTGAGCCCAACGCTCAAACCACTGGACCACGGAGGTCGTACATTGACCAGATTGGAGATGTTATTAGAAAAGGTTCAGTACGATCTACTCTGAACCAGCGTACGTGTATGAAACGATTGATGTGAAAGAAGTAAAAGAAGTATGTCAGGATCGAAAAAAAAGGAATTCCGTAGTCGCTGCTTAGAGATTGAAATAGGCTTGAATTTATGACCATGTATGTATTTTTTTTAGAAATTGTTTTGCTAACCCTACCAAACTGCCCTAAAATACATTTCCGAGCCAATAAATATAAAGTACACGACTAGAAATTGGTACGACGATTATATTCTGAATTTTACTCATTCCTACTATGCTACTTACCGAGTGTTGATGATAACTGCAACGATTCATATTTTCACTATTGCGTCCGTTTTCTACGGTCATTTTGTTGTTAACTTTGCTAGCTTTAGTTATACCTTGGTTTTATTGAATAAACTAGCTGTTACACGCTACTTTGTTCGCGTGAAAGCCTACTATTAAAACTATTATTATTATTGCGTATGGCAGATAAAACAAAATATCCTGCGTGGATCATATATCTAGCTGAAGCTCCCCTAACCAAGTCTCTGCCGCATCCGTCACACAATGCAGCTCGGCCATACCACCTGGGAACCGGTGCAGAGGGCACTCGTTCACTATGTGAGATAATAATTTAAACTATAGAAGTTTCATACATCATTTTTCACTCCTTTTTACCTCCTTTTTAACTAACATGTTATTGTTGAATTTCAAGTGTCGTCATTTAAGCAAATGTTTTATCTTGGGTCATAGATTCAAGTTCTCTATGTAGGTTGTCTATCAATTACCTAGGTCGACATACGAGTAGGACTATTGAGAATTTTGTCTTACTGGAAAGTCTCTCTCTTTATTTAAGAGCTGCACTCTTGTCGGTGGAGTAATCGCTTTCAATACTCTATAGATAGGGCGTGTAGAACGGTGGTTGCCCCAATCGCCTTCCGTTCCGCAGTACACCGACCAATTTCTCAATCGGTGATGTTCTAGCTAGAGCCCCATCCATTTCCTCGGCCTCCAACCAGTACTGAAACCGCTGCTGCCCGGCTGGGAAGTCTACTCGGTACAAAATTCCCTGTGGTCTTACCAGTAAATATAGGGAAGGGAATTCCCAATAGTTCAACTGGTAAGACTACTGGGTAAAACTACTGGGAACAGGAGACAAAATCCCGTCTTAGTGAGCACCATAAACTCAGTCAGCGTATTTAAAGTTGAAATAATGATCAATAATTGCTTCCCTATTAGTGCCTATTAGTGACTATCACTAGATTTTGCTTCCAAAGTATTTTATTCAGAAAAGAAAAGATTCTTTTTTTTCTAATTTGTATCAACAGTGGTTGCAAGTTGTCTTTGATTACTTGGGGCTCTACTTATCCCATTGGGGATTAAGAATAACTACTATATTCATAGATATTCACTAATGCGGAACCCATCCTGGTAAAGTAAATTCACCATTAGCCTTGTTCTTAATCTGGTTATGTTCATTACATGAAGGAAGTCCTTCTTTACGACGCGGATTATTACAAAAGAGTATTTGCTACAATGTTTATGGGGGTCGACAGGGAGTTGTGATAAAAATTGAAAATTATGAGCATTTCTTAATAACCGTGTTAACAGTAAGCAATTACGGAGGGCGAGGTTAGTGCAGTCCTCAAGACCTTGATGTATAATTAGTGCCAAAAAGTTTCCGTTGTGTCTTTATATATAGCGTAGGTACCTATATAGTATATACACCCACTCCTTGCCAGCTTTGATTATGAAGACAATAGGCTCTCATGTAATAGATGGCAAGCCTAATGGCATTAACCGGACACAGATCGTGGAAACCACGTGATATCAGAAATCAGAATAATTTATTCAACGTTATTATCATGGATAGGGATAAACTTGTTGAAGGTCAATGTAACATTTTTGAATTTACGTCATTTCGCAAGGTGTTATGGCTGAGGAGAAGAAATGACAAGAAACTGCAACAGCAACACATCTTTTAAAAACCAATGAGGGTATCAATTATCTATGGTCCAAATATGAATTCACAACAAAAAATAATGTTAAGATCCCATCTCTACGTAAATGAAACAACTAGCAGTGTGCATTGTTTTAAGTTTACGCGGTTATTATCATAATTAAAACACATAATAACGGGTTCTTCATCATCATCAATTTAAGAGCCACGCTCTTGTCGGTGTAGCCTTTTCCATTCCAGTCTATCAAAGGCCAATTCCTTGACTTCCCTATAAGACACGACGTTAACCTTTTCTTTAATCTGTTCCATGTAAGCTCTTCTTGGTCTTCCCCTTCCTCTCTTTCCTTCTAGCTTTCCTTCTATGATGTTTTTAATGAATTCGTCGTGTCTTATTAGGTGTCCAATCATCTTGCCTCTTCTGTCCTCAATAATTCTCAGTATGTAACGGGTTCTTACCGCGTTTAAATGGGGATATGAGACTCCCGATATTTCGACACTGTTGCAAGTGCCATGATCACGGGATGACAGATGAGATTGGAGTGGAGTAGGTAGATCCATAATTTTCTACGGGCAGACATATCTGTCTACCCTCTTTCTTTGCCGCTTGTTTATGTTTTTGATATCGGAATGTTCGGAACCATCTGAACTCGTACCAAACTCACTACGATATCAAAAACATAAACAAGCGGCAAAGAAAGAGGGTAGACAGATATGTCTGCCCGTAGAAAATTATGGATCTACCTACTCCACTCCAATCTCATCAGTCATCCCGTGATCATGGCACTTGCAACAGTGTCAAAATATCGGGAGTCTCATATCCCCATTTAAACGCGGTAAGAACCCGTTATTATGTGTTTAACTTTTAATATATCTCGTGGACTTTATATCTTGAGAAAATAATCTTGATACGTTATAACCTTGACATCAACATCTATTGACCGTTTGTCAGTACTAAATAAAATGACATACATACATTCAACACATAAAATATTTAGTAGTTTACAGCCCAAGCTACCCCTTCTGGGATACAGGTATGATGCTATGTTATTGTTTTTTTTAAACTGTTTCCAGTCAATATTTGCACATAGATGATGTATTTTTTTTGTTGGATAGTCCACCGGCTTGCTTCTTAATCAGGGAGCGTACTTTTGAACACCGATACTGGACTTACCAATGCGTTGTTTATCTTAAGTGCAGTTTCCATTAGCACAGTTGTCTCGACCATTATTATATACAGCAATACAGCTCATATTTTTTGACGTAACTTATTGTAGATTTGCCGCAGATGGCATTAACTACTTGGCCGGACAAATGGGGAGCGCTGAGGGCTCTCACCCGGTACAAAATTTTAAGACAACAGGCTTGAGGGTGCCCAGTTGGACGCGAACTTCGGCTCAGGGCGTCGTCTGAGAGGAAGAATATTTGAAAGAATTAATCGACCCTAGTGGGTCGAAAGCGATAAAAGCTGAATGAGGGAAGCTATACAGCTCACCTATCACGTTGATCTAACAAAAGCTCGGTGAGGTGTGGGTACTTCGTTCATCGATGGATGTCAGTACCTCTGATTACTCCAATTGGGATATCGTCGTAGGCTTATGTTTAGTTGGAGTATGTAGCAACTACTAACATATCTCACTTCTCATCCGCACCCACTATCACCCTCCAACCTGATCGTACAAATTGCTGTAACAGATCAAATATCTATAAATTTACGTCAGTCGCGCATGCGTTATTCTGCCCGCGTAACATTTGGATCGGACCATACATGGCGGCCATCTTGGCTCTATTTGGCCCGGACTGATTTATTGGTCGCAAGTGATCTGGATGCGTGGAATAGATCCGATATCAGTGTATCTTATGCTGGGGGGTTCTAACTAGGTCTGAGTGGTAGAATTATTTTTTTTAAGTTAAAGTTGTCATTTCAGTTCAGGATGTTAGTGACGTAATTAATACTGAGGGGAATGATTCAGCTCATAATTGGATACTTGACAGTTTTCGGATACTTAAGTATTTTAAAAATTACAAACGCTTATTTTATGCCGCTTATAATATTTACTTTTCTTCATTAATTTAAAACGGTTTGTCACGTGACATTTTGCCCAGTGACGTCACATTTCAATAAACGAAGAAACTGTCAAACAATAAAACTTGAAACCTGTCAAATAGTTTTTGTTTATTTTGTGAAATGTGACGTCACACGGAGCTCAATCATGGCCGCCCGTATTTCGGGTCTGGAAAAAATAAAATAAAAATTCGCATTCTTATTTTGTCTAAATAACATATTTAAAAATTATCTTAAAAAAATATATTGGATAATTATCGTTCAATGATAAACTACCATATTATTTTATTTTCTAAGTATATTCTATACATATTTTATTGTTACAATTGTCACGTAGCCAATTCTGAGTTAATATCATGTGATTTTTTCCGTCGTTTTAAAACAGCGTAAGTAACCAGTCATAAATTGTTGGATGATGAAAGATGACTCACTGTATGCCCCATAAAGCTTTAATTTAATCCTTCAAGGATATCTCCGTGTTTACGCCGTAAGCATCATAGCGTGACGATGTTAATTAATTGCGATTAAAATTAAAATATCGGCAAATCGTGCTGTATTTCATGTCGCGAAGGTAGACCACAGACAGCCGAACGATTAATTGATAGCTACCGCCTAAAGGTTATTTAACGGTCAATTTTTATGTTTAAAATCGATTATTTAAATTTTAAATTTACGTAAATATGGCAACATTGGATTGGTCTATAAAAGTGGTAGAACGAATGTCAATCAAGTTCAGTTTATTTGAACTTGTGTAAAAAACGTCGTATCCAAAATTGTCTTATATCCAAGCCAATGGAATGTCTAATGGATATTATAAAAAACATATAAGTCCCTCGACGGCTGCACGGCTTTGCCTTTGCCTTTCCCCAAGGGGATAAACAAGTTAAAAAACTAACTTGTGTTTTACTTCATAGTGAAGAAATAAAAAGAAGTGTTATGTGTTTGACCGCTGTAATGTAGGTAAGCGTGTAGTACGTCTGTTATTACTTCTAAATATATTATATAATAGTAATCAGTTAATATTGATTATTTTATTTACCACTCAAATCACAAACAAGAATTTTTGAACAATGAAGATTCCAAAAATTAATATGCTTTACACTTGTAATCACTTTCAATTTTATTGTCAATTATAAAAATGTTTTGATGAATGATCACCACGAAAAATAAATATTTTTACTCACGCAGGCGAGGCTAGCGGAGGCAATTACTATGAGACATCCAATTTAAAAAAAAATAGAATATATAAACTAAACTGATAAAAAAAAACAACGGTCCGCGCGCAGCCTTCACGATACAAGACTAAAGTAAGACCGAGGGGGTGAGGTAAACCTAGCTCAGACGCTGGTGGGGAGCGGAAAGTTGCCATTGTATACGTAGTATTATTTCTAAATCTACGCTATTACAGTAACATAATGCATATAAAAAAAAAATAGATGTGTTTCCGGAGCCCTATAATCCGTAGGTCTAAGTAGAACACACCTTTCTAACTTAGGCTTAGCAGCTTTTTTCTCTGCAGCTAATACGTTATCCTGTTAAGGATCTGTAATATGTACGCAACGCATTTATGTCATAGTATGACCATATGTACTAAGGTAATTGAAACATGTATCTTATATGTTAAACCAAGGCGTGGCGAGGTATTTGAATATATACGTCGGGAAACCAATTTGTCGAAGCAACTTGACTTTATGTAAGTTGTATTATGGTCTGATTTGAAATATTTTAACAGCTAGGTGTGGATAACACTGGTATTACTGTTATTTTATATACTTAGTTCCTTCTTTGAGGTTTTTTTCTTCTTGTCGCGTTGGTTGTGAGATGGAATACCAACCTCATCAACCCTGGTGTCAGGGTTATTACTGATTAGTGACCGGGACCAACAGCTTAACGTGCCTTCCTAAGCACGGATCATCTTACTTTCGGAAAATCAGGTGATCAGCCTATAATGTTCTAACCAAACTAGGGATCACAAAGTGATTTTTGTGATATGTCCCCACCTGGATTCGAACCCGGGGCCTCCGGATCGTGAATCCAACGACTTGGGGAGCGCTGAAGGCTCTCACCCGGTACAACGTTTAAGACAACAGGTCCGAGGGTGGCAAGTTGGGCGCGGCCCTCGGCTCAGGGCGTCGTCTGAGAGGAAAAATATTTGGAAAGCATTAATCGATCTTAGTGGGTCGATAGCGATAAGCGCTGATTGAGGGAAATCGTCGACCACGCCGGCGGGGTCGGTATCGGGGTCCTGGTATTATGAAAGGACGACATGACTTATTTGAGTTCAGATATTAGCAATAATCGGCAAGACGACATAATTATTTGACAAAGTTTTATCACGAAGCGCATGTTAGCTCTACAGATCTGTCTGTCTTTAACAAAATATAGCCATGTAAACATCGATAAAGGAAAATCTCTCAGATTACGGAAGAAAAAACAAACAATAAAACTCTCATCCTCCAATTGTCAGGTGTGGTCAACCGCGTTGTAAACGTCACGGAATAATATAAAAGCCATTAAAAGTACAACTCTGTTTTGTTTACGAGGTTTTGAGTGTTAATAAAGATAAGCATATAACGTGAATGTGCAACTAAACGGTTATGATGTACTGACGAGTATATTTTTTCTTAAGGCGATGTTATTTCTTATAATTAGTTTTAAAAAGAAGAAGAAAAAGAAGAGAAATAAGAAGAGAGAGAGGAAGAGAAGTGTGTCAGGATCGAATCAAATGGAATTCTATAGTCTCTGCTTACCCCGGTGGGAAATAGGCGTGAGTTTATGTATGTATTAGTTTAAAAATAGCTTACAAGACAAGGAATAAAAATAAAATTACGATCAAAAGTTCTATGTTAAGTAAAGTAAACGAATCTTTTTTTGGGTTATGTATACTATTTTACAATAAAATACCTCTACAAGACGGTATCTCAAATTTGGCAGAAACTAAATTTAAAGTTCACGTTGAGAATACTTTATTATATAAAAAGTTTATTACAAGATTAATGATAACCTAAATAATAAAAATGATTATATCAGATCATTATTAGATAGAACGAGTATTAAATGTGTTCCTCTAGTTATTAAATAACATATTTTATAAATAAGCAGTAAGTCCCTAATACTGTTTACTTTCATAATATTGTAGTCTTTACTTGTGTAGACTTTGGCGGCTCAATAGTTGCCCTGGATGATAAGGTTAATAACCTACACGATAGAAGAAGATTATGTTGTATTAGAAAACGATCAAGTTGTCTCCTCCTTAATACAATCTGTTCCTTAAACGTTTCATTTGTTTTTTTACGATTCCATATTATGATATTCAGTAACATAAAGTTAAGGCTTTTGATGTGATCACTTCATTCTTTCCTCCTTAAAGACTTGTCAAAGCATATAAAGTAATTTTATCACATTAATAAAATGCTTTACATCAACTGAAATCCTACTCACCCTTTTTTTTGACGTGACTTATTGTAGATTTGCCGCAGATGGCATTAACTACTTTGCCGGACAAACGGGGAGCGCTGAACGCTCTCACCCGGTACAACGTTTAAGACAACAGGCCTGAGGGTGCTCAGTTAGGCGCGAACTTCGGCTGAGGGCGTCTTCTTAGAGGAAACATATTTGAAAGAATTAATCGACCCTAGTGGGTCGATAGCGATAAGCGCTGATTGAGGGAAATCGTCGGACACGCCGGCGGGGTCGGTATCGGGGTCCTGAAGTGTTTGGTGTCGCGAGCTGATTGGCTGCCTCTATGGATAGGGTAATCGGGTCGTCGGGATCGTAATTACGTCCTTAGACCGTGGTTGCGTGACCAACAAAATGTATGTGGCTATATTTGCATTTTTATCAATCATATCTGAGATGACATAAAACCATAAATAAGGAAACAACATAGATATGCCACAGGTCTCCCCCTAAATCTTGTCTTTTTTTACCAAGGTCTTCAGCATCTGGTCGACGTGCCTCTTGCAGGTCTCACCATCATCCGTTCTCACCAGATAGTGCACCGGCCCCAGTACTCTCACAACCTCGCCAAATTTCCATCTCTGGGACAGGTCCGTATAATTAAAACACATAATAACGGGTTCTTACCGCGTTTAAATGGGGATATGAGACTCCCGATATTTCGACACTGTTGCAAGTGCCATGATCACGGGATGACTGATGAGATTGGAGTGGAGTAGGTAGATCCATAATTTTTTATTTTTTTTAATATCGGGAGTCTCATATCCCCATTTAAACGCGGTAAGAACCCGTTATTATGTGTTTTAATTATGATAATAACCGCGTAAACTTAAAACAGGTCCGTATAGTTTCGGACCTGTCTCGTCGCCAATTTGTAATATATTCAATAAAACGGTATTTGCATTTTTATCAATCATATCTGACATGACATAAAAACCAGAAGCAAACAACATAGATATACCACACTATATCATCTAATACCAGTATCAGTACTGGAGGCCGAGGAAATGGATTCTAGTAGGGCTCTAGCTAGAACATCACCGATTGAGAAATTGGTCGGTGTACTGCGGAACGGAAGGCGATTGGGGCAACCACCGTTCTATACGCCCTATCTATGGAATATTGAAGGCGATTACTCCACCGACAAGAGTGCAGCTCTTAAATAAAGAAAGATCATCTAATACTTACACCATATTCTCTCTTCTGTCGCTGTAGCATAAAACTTTTTTAATACTCTTTCCCACCACCCAAACCATTCACAGAACAACATAAATTATATCAGACAATTTTTATATCTCAAACAATTTGCGCAGTTTGCTCGCTTATTACAGTTTACCTTTTAAAACGTGCTCTCAAAGGCACCGTCTTGTTACGCAGTTAGGCACGTACGAATTAATCTTTTAAGGCAACACAACCTGTTCCGAGTAGAGCCCGTTGTAACAGTTCCTGTAACTGATAAGCGTATTAGGTTACTTTTGAGAAGCAGAGAAAGTAGCAGTTCATGGGTACTAGTAAATAAAGTAGGTTGGTAACTGAGTTTTGCTTGCTAATTAGTTAGTACGTTTGGTTTTTATCGCTTTAAACCGAAAAGCAAACAAATTAGTATTACTTTGATACAATATGTAGTAGTAATATGTTTCGATATGTGACCTAGCCTGTATTGGGCTGGTTTTCCCTTCGCAAACAAATTCAAATTCAAAAATATCTTCACTCAGTAGGTAACACTTAAAAAACACTTCTTAAAAAGCATTTTATAAATGACGGGACCATTTGTCAATGATTACTTGCTAAATGTTTTCTTTTTTGTTTTTCTTTTGTTAGAAATTAAGACAATTATATTGTGTAAGTTATGTACGCCGTAACTGTGATTTACATCAGATTTATATATATAACAAGATTTAATTTTTATTTATGTATAAATGTAAACCATGTGGCAGTACTAATTATATAAATAAACACTTTGATCGTCATTTTTTTACATAACGAAAATCTCATCCGCTTAAAACTACTGCAGCTTGAAAGTCGGACAGGCAATCGCTTCTGTTAAAATCGGACCTGTCATATCTTCAGGTTAGGTAAGCGGACCCCGTCAAAACGAGATAACGTTAGGGAAATGTTGACAATAAGCAGTATTTAACGTAAACTCACAAGAAAATCAGTGATATTATCTATATTTACGTTTACTATTTACTGATGTTAGGGAGTAATCGTTACATGAGCCATGTCAGGGGGCTTGGGCGGCTCAATTATAACCCTGACACCAGGGTTGATGAGCCTGGTATTTTACCTCACAACCAGAGTGGGTAAGAAGATAAGAAGAAGTGATATTATCAATATTTAATTCTACCTATGATCAATATAGGGACTCAAACTCAGAAGTCAAATTCATTCATAAATAAAAATTATGTTTTCCAATGTACTAATATACGTACTATATATATAGTCTCCGTCTATAACGGGACAAAATCACTGCCATCCCATCCCTACTTCGAGATCCAAATTCGCGAACAAATTGACATAAATGCGATGCGAAACGCCAAGTAAAAAGCAAGCGATGTGGCAATTAGCTGATTAATTGTTTAATTAATTGTGTACTTGGCGACTTTGCGTCCGGTTGCGACGGGTTTTTGTCGCCACGTTATATGGGGGCGAAATTGGTCGAAATTTCAACCTGAACGGTTATAATGTCGCCGAGTTGTAGGAGAAATAAAATCTAGATCTGTTACTTTTTTTAAGTAAGTAACAATAAACTTCAGGATAAACACACAAATATTATAGGTTGCCTGGAAGAGATTGCTACTTAGCAATAAGGCCGCCTATTGTACTAATTCTATTTCTCTTTTGTTTTGTATTTTGTTTTTTCCTGTTTGTGCAATAAAGTATTTGTTATGATGTTATGTTATGTTATTTTCAAATTATTCTTTATTGTACAACTCTATTGCAATCCAGTGTATATCAATTACTTTCACTGTAAGGTTGTCTGGAGGGAATTGCTGCTTAGTAATAAGGCCGCCGATTGTACTTCTGCTGTCTTTTTGTAATTGTCCTTTAAATTGTGTTTAAATTTGAATCGGTTACAATATAATACAAAACATAAGCTCACGACTATATTGCCAATCGGGGTAGGCAGAGGGTCATCGTATGATGAACTAAGTACCTACACTTCATCGAAATAATTAAATAGCTAAATGGGGCTTATCTTACAGTGCACTGCAATTAGCTGTCATATCGCCTAAAGTTACTTTTTACAGGCAACCATAAGGTGATGGAAGAAGCAAACAGTATTAAAGAAACTTTGGCAAACTATGAGCCAATATTACCTGTACCCAATTTTTTACGGTTGATTTGGTTATATTATTAATGTAGTAAACAAATTAGTATTACCCACCTTACTTCTTGTGCCTTATTGTATTATTTCTGATAATAAAAACATTTATCGTTTTCATTTTTCAAACAATTTAAATTACGTTCAGTTTGGTGTCCGTTCCTAACATTTTAGGCGGTGATGAATTCATCATCCTCTCCACATTGTTCATTGTGAACTGAAAATAACTTTTAAAACACTAAAATTTTCTTCCATTTTCCGACAGGAAATTTTACTTGATAATATCAACTCAGAATCATGGTCTGAATCATCCCTCAGTTTTCGTTACGATGGCACTAACACCCCGCATACTCGTATCAGAATTACTGACTAGTAAACGATTTATTGTATTATTTGATATTGAAACTTAAATTTTCATTTTATGTCAACGTAACTTTTTAATCCATTTTTTAAAATCTACTCGATATAATATCCTAAAAAGACGTGTGTGTAACCGTGATCGACAAAATTATAATTCCCGTTATCATCATAAACGTTTTAAGCTCACTCAGGAAATCTAATAAAGCGCTAAGCTGAGAAGCAAACTGAAATAGCTGTCATGATCCCTAGTTATTTATTGTGACAGTTATATTATGACATTCACAACGCGACTACAATAGTTTTACACGTTAACAGCCGAACGCTCGTGGTACGCAAAATTGACAGATTAACCTCAATAGTGTAAATTCACCTTCCCACGAAAAGCGTCGGTGTAAACCATCCGCACCACTGTGCGGACATACCTGTCATAATTCAGCGCAATCTGCTGCAGTGAACGTTTTACCTTACTGACAGGCGCTATAAAACTTTACGAGGATCGAACGCACAGTGGGCCGACGCGTACATTTCGCCGGCAAAAAAATTGGAGCACGCCCGCTGCGTTCATGAAAATTAATAGCGTTTCGTAAGAAGCTTTCTGTTCGGGCCTTTTTGGAATTTTCTTTCGCAATTTGTCTTTTTCTTTTGGTAATTTCATTTAAACAGGTACGCGGACGCTCGCTGAAATAAGTCTCTTAAATCATCCAAATTGTTTTAAGATACTTTTTGGATCGCAATAAATCACAGGTCATACAAGGATGACATTCAATTAGAAATTAAAGATCACGAGTTGTCTTTTACGCTGTCAACCCAAACTTGGTGCTTTCAGCAAAAAAGTTATCGGTGCTAATTTTGAAAAAATCGTTAAAAGAAAGTGGCCGGCTCGTCATAAAAAACGCTGTCAATATCAATTTCTCATCTTCAAAAAAAGCTTGAAGAAAAAGAATCACCCGTCCATTTTTTCCGAAATTAAGGTGAAACAGTCGAAAACCTGCAGAACGACAGGTCATCGCGACGCCATATTTGGCGGGCGATCGGGCGGCCGGCATAAATGATTCGAAATTGTTTCCGCGAGCGTACAAGACGGCAAAAAACACGTGTCACAGCAATAAATCATTCGATGCGAGTTGAGTTTACTCGATTAAACGAACGATTCGATTGGCGATGCGACGATTACATACTCGTGTGTTTATAGAGAGAGTTGTAAGGAAGAATGTCGGCGGTCGGTTTTTGTTTTAAAACCGTTTTTGAAAGTTTTTGTTTCACTTACGCGTTCAGTTTTAAAATGCTTTCGGGTTTGTTTAACGGTTAATTTGTTAATGTCATCAATAATGTATGTGTCAAAAGTATTCCCGTTTTTGCAAAGCAAAGGGCTATTAATGTATTGTGAGCGATTGAGTTTCGGCATTGTGATTCGCCTTGTACTAAACAATATAAATTAGAACGTATGCGTGGTGGAGTTACTCCATACCCGCTCCGGATGGTTAAGGTGAGGTCTGTTCCCACCTGTGGGACGTATTAATGCTGTTTAACATAACAATGTAACATAAGCGCACGATTAATATCGCAATTGGAGTAGTCAGAGGTACATCCATAGCAAGATACAACGATAATATAATGTGCAATACACCACGGTGGACACCGTGTATAATTGTATTGTATATTGTATTGTACAATACAATATACCACGGTAGACACCGTGTATATTGTATTGCAATATAGTATAATAGTGATACCAGGGATGTGGAAATCTGTCATTGACCGTTACAATACAAACCACACGAAAAACACCCATAGATGTCAGAAATCCACAATAATGGCGTTTTATTATACAGGGTGTTAGTGACATCGTAACAAATACTGAGGGGGATGATTCAGACCAGACTTTTGCGATGGAAAATTACACTTGATATTAACTCAGAATAATGAGCTGAATCATATTTCTCAGTATTCGTTACGATGTCACTTACACCCCATACAAGTACATACACGTAGGCATACAATAAGATATGAGTGTTAGTGACACCGTAACGAATACTGAGGGCGATGATTCATACCATGATTCTGAGTTCATATCAAGTGGAATTTCCTGTCGGAAAATTCATAAACTTTTTTTTTTAATTATTTTTATTTCCATACTTTTGCGACGGAAAATTCCACTTGATATTAAGAATCATGGTCTGAATCAACCCTCAAAGTTTTCGTTACGATGTCACTAACACCTGTATATCTCAACAGCTTCCCGTAAAGATCAAATACCCCGTATTGTCGCATATACAAAAGGCTTAAAATTAAAGTCACATTTTAGTTATTTATTCAGCATCGCTCTAGCATAAAGCAAATACCCATTTGGAAAGTGGCATATGCATCAGCCGCTTAAATGCATTAATAGCCCCGTTTATGTGACAATTATGGCGTCTAATATTCTCAAGAATAGACTATAGAGTGCCATTGAGAGCCTTCTAATTTACGACCAATAGTGCCTTGTAAATAATGCGTGCAGGACTATGAGAAAAAGCCGTCTACCAACTTTAAGATATACAAGTATCTCTCCAAGCGGCCTGGTTCAGAAGAGCTTTTCTTAACATGGCGACTTTTTTGGAAGGTTTGGAGTTCACTCAAAATTGAGTACCTATTCTTCTTTTGTTTTTTGTTATCATAATTCAAAATTCGAAATAATTTTTAGATTAGATATTTTTGAAATAATAGTTAGTAGATGTCTGGAGCATATTTCACCACGCTGCTCCACTGCGGGTTGGTGAAGGTGTTTTCCGGCTAATAGCCGGGACCAACGGCTTTTTGACGGAATTTATAGATACAAAGTTTTAAATAGCTTTTAAACCCCAGTCATAGAATAAAGAAAAATACTACTTTAGAACGGTAGCTTTCGGCCTCGCACGTACATAAATATAAGCTCATGACTGTATCTCAAGTGGGGTAGTCAGAAGTACATTCATCACAATAATGAATTAAGTTATTATTTATACGTAAGCCAACCGACAGAGGGATTGCGTCCTCTAACATGATGGACTAATGTTATGGGCGATAGGCTGATCCCTTATCACCGTAAGGTTCATCATATCCATCTTAGGACTTCGTATCAACAGTGGCTGCAAGTTGTCTTTGATTACTTGTGGCTCTGCCCACCCCATTTGGGATTATGGGCGTGAGTTTATGTATGTATGTATGTTATACGTAAGCCTTCTTAAATTTATTGTTTCTATTTTTATTGTATTTTTTTTGTCTTTATATTAGTAAGTATAATTGTTCTTGTAATTTCATAAGATTTGTACGCGTATGTAGGTATGTCTATCTATAGTATTACACACTGCATATCTCCTTATCACGTAGGTCAGCCGGAAGAAATATCTTTCTTAGAGATAAGCTTACCTGCACTGTCTGTTTTCTTTCTATTTTTCTTCTTTATGTGTCCTATTGTGTACAAATAAATAAATAAAATAGAAATAAGTTAAGAACGTTGATTCAATTTTTGTGACATGTCCCCACCGCGAATCGAACCCGTGACCTTCCGGATCGTTAGCCCAACGCTCAACCACTAGACCACGAAGGTAGTCCCCCCGTCCCCTATAGTGCATGAAAGGCAATAAACGAGTACATATCGTATGAAGATGTTTTATGCGCATGATTATCCGTGACAATGATATATGTTAATAGTTCTTGTGTTGACAGGTCGAGGCTTGTATTAAAATATTTCGTCGGATTTCAACTTCACTCGCTTTGCATTCTTGGGATTTGTGATCATTTATCATTAGATGGTGATTTATTTGGATGATCGCTCGAGGCCTGTTGGTTTTTTTTAAATGGAATACGGTAGGAAATTAATCTCGGTCTTGTAAACGTTATTGTGTAGGTATGTTGATATTAAGGGGAAAAATATGTTTGATATTAAGGGGAAAAATATGTTTGATGATCATATTCATACCTACTTCAACATTGCGCTCCACTCGTCCGCAAATTTTACGACGCACGGAGCTCCGCGATAGTATATAAATAAAATAACATAACATACATAAATAGCCTATATACGTCCCACTGCTAGGCACAGGCCTCCTCTCAATCAACCGGAGAGGGTATGGAGCATACTCCACCACGCTGCTCCACTGCGGGTTGGTGGAGGTGTTTTTACGGCTAATAGCCGGGACCAACGGCTTAACGTGCCCTCCGAAGCACGGAATCAACTTACTTTTTCGGATAATCAGGTGATTCAAGCCTGAAAAGTCCTTACCAAACAAAGGACAGTCTCACAAAGTGATTTCGACAATGTCCCCATCGGGAATCGAACCCGGACCTCCAGATCGTGAGCCTAACGCTCACGATCTGATCTGGATCTGGATTTATATAAATAAGTAAATAAATAAATAAAAATAGTTTGTTAATCAATATCGATAAAAATCGAATGTTGGTATACAAACGACTTATAAAATAGTGTTAGTAAGACATTTTTCGGACGATCATAAAAAAACAAACTCATAAAGTGTGAAGCTCCATCCACCTTTTCGGAAGGGGGAGTCCCACCTATCACATAACCTCATAAGAAGGTCGTCTTATGCATTATAACTCGCAGGGAAAAAAGCTCGTGACCGTACACGACTAGAAATTGGTACGTTGACTATATTCTGAATTTTACTCAATCCTACTTTGTATATACATAAATATATGTATGTATATATCACGCACTAACTTCTACAACCCGAAACTGTGAACTCCACACGTAACAGTGGACATAACCATAAAACACGTTGTTACAGTCAGAAACATCATAAAGTAACGCGCAAAAAGCCCTTTCCAAGATCTTATCGATCGAACGAAATGTCAGTATCACTCCGACCTTACATGGTGACAAGCCAAAAAGTGGTAGTCGTAAATAACAAACGCATTCGCATAAAGCGATGCACCGGTTGCGAGGCAAAAAAATTGAGTCTGTAATTAAAGTGAGCGCTGCGGTCCCACGAAACACTGTGGTTGTAGTGATGAGACGAGCGGTCACTGTGGTACAGGACATAAAAAAAAATATCTTGATATTTTACACTCACTGCCCCAAGTCCAAGTAGGCAGAGTCACAAGTGATGACAATATGGAGGTCAAAACAAATGAATAAACGCGATTTAAATAACTTATTATGATCTTTTCTTATTATGGTCGTAAAACCGACAGAAGGATTGTGTCCTCTAACATGATGGACTAATGTTACGGGCGATAGGCTGATCCCTTATCACCATAAGGTTTATCATATCCAGCTTACGACATCGTATCAACAGTGGCTGCAAGTTGTCTTTGATTACTTTTGCTCTGCCCACCCCATTAGGGATTACGGGCGTGAGTTTATGTATGTATGTTTATGATCTTTTATTCGAATTAGACACAGGGAAGGAACATAACGTCCATTTTATTTTTAGTCACATGATCAAGTGAGGAGGTGTTGCCATTTTTCAAAAACTAAAACTGCCACTTATAATATTCGACTTCACAAAATAGTCGATTTGAATAGCATATTATATTACTTTTTGTATTATAAAATACCTCTACAAATAATTCAAAGGGACAACTTGCAGCCACTCTTGTTTAAGAAGTCCTAAGATGGATTTTATAATTATATATAGTAGGTTACCATTTACATCATACACAACACAGAAAGTTTGATGATCTATTATTGCTTACTTATTTATCATAAAACGAAATATAGGTAAGCAGGTATATTATGTTATTTTTCACTAACATATTAAGCTCGACAATTATAGACGGCGATACGGCTAACTAACCTATCACGTTGGCCTAGCAGAACTCTCGAAAGTTTAGAGTACTCTATTAGGTTTAGAGTTCTTTATTTTTAGGTATTAATTCTAGAGTTTATTTTTAAATAAACACATTGGTCTCCTCACTATGGCAGCAGTAACGCGAAGCACAGACCGTCCATACTTCGAATGTTTGGGCGCACACCGCCTCCGAAATTCGCGGCATTGTCCCCAAGACAAAATTGAGCCATAAATATTCTACACTTAATTTTCGATTGTGAAATTTTGCCAAGTAAATTTGCATATTCGGTCCACTGGGCTGCCGCATATTACGACTTGCATATGTATTTTTTTTTATAAAAATGCACGGAAATAGTGAATTAGTAACTCACACATAACATCACCATAAGCTCATGATTATATTCCCAATTGTGATAGGCAGACGTATAGTTATCCCGTGATGAACTAAGATTGTTTGTTTTTTTTTTATTTATTATTATTAAGCCTTAAGTATAACATTAGTTTAAATGCAATGTCCTGCAAAATTGCATAAGCAATTTGTCTGCAGGATCACAGTCTCGCTCACTTGGTTAAATTACAATAATTAAGAATTAAAAAATAGGTAAGTACGTGCTAAATTAAATCTAATAAATATTTTTTTAACTTATTTTCAAACATTTTTGTCTCATTTTTAATGTTCTCAGGCAAACTGTTGATGAGATAAGGTATGCGCTTACTTAGGGTCCTATCCCCATAATAATTGTATAGTCTCGGAACAACCAGTTTGCCTGAGGCCATTGATCTAGTATTATACTTATTAACTATTTCATTTACTGTTACAGATACATTTGGTTTATTGTGATTAAGTACTAATAATAAATATTTATGTTTCAAACCGACAGGTAGAATTTTGCAAATTTTGAATAGCATTCTATAGTTATCTTTACATTTATTTTTAGTTTTTTTATTAACAAGGAGTTTTAAAAATCTGTTTGTATACTCTTTATTGTTTTAAAATACAAAGAAAATTATTTCCAATAATACCATTTATTTAATTTATTTATTGATTTCTTTTTTTAATTTTTAATTTATTTTTTATTTAAATAATAGTATATAAGTATATTATTATTTTAAATACACCACCTACCTACATACCCAGGGACATGGGTGAAGACTCAACGGTTGCAGAGGCGGAGATGGGAGCCATCGGTACCGCAATGCAAGACGGAAGGGGCGCGTCACAGGGACTGTAACCTGGAACCTGACAGAGGGCAGCAGTAACTGTGAGTACTATTTAGAGGCGAAGGACGGCTTTGAAATTGACTGCTCTGGGCGTCATCCCACTAACGTCAGACAGAGTACTGCGGGGCGGAAGGCAAGGGAAACCACTGCCCTATTTTTCCCTAAAAAGTAGCACGGAGAATGCTACACCGACAAGAGCGTGGCTCATAAATTAGTGATGATGAGATGATATTTTAAATAATTGATCGACCCTATTGGTTCGATTTGAGGGAAGTCGTCGACCACACGCAATTGCACGAAAATCAGGTGATCAGATTGTGATTTCCTCACCAAACTAGGTATCACAAAGTGATTTTTGTGATTTGTCCCCATCGGGATTCGAACCCGGGACCTTCGGATCGTGACCACAACGCTCAACCTCTGGACCACGAAGGCCGTTACCGTTACAGATATTGGGTATAGTCAATCAGGCAAGTTGATAAAACAGGAAAGTAGTGTTGCCTGTGTACTAGTAATTGAGATATAAACCAATCTAAAAGCAAACAGTAGCAATAGTAAGAACGTACGTAATATCTCAATAGTATCAATTAAGCAGGCGTGCCGGCGCGGGCGCCGCGAGCGTTGCGCCGTCGTGACTTCTGCTGCCGTCTAATGGCGGCCGTGGGAAGATAGACATTTCCGAACTTATACTTGTAATGGCCAGTCGAAGGAGTCGGTTTAATTTCTTGGTACCAAAAAAACATGTTTACGTTGGTCTAGGAAGCTCGGTGAAGTGTGGCTACTTAGTTCATCTTGCGACGGATATACCTTTTACTACCCCAATGCGCTTTTTCATACAAGTTCCGTAGTGATTTCTAGTTTTGACGTTATATAAAATGTAACAAACTGACTAATTTGGAAACTACCCTGTTGACTCGACTCTATTTTTTTGTCAAAAAAGAAAAAAAAAACTTAAGACTGAGTAAACTAATAGTTCTTGGTTTTTAAAATAAATATTTTATATTCTGAAACTATTACGAATAACTGTCAAAAGTTATTTACCCAAAATTAATATTTCCCAGCAATAAGTAATAAATAAACACCTATAAAAAACACATTCCAATATTAAAATACAAACAGAAATTGCAGCGCCTAAGAGCGAAACAGGAATAGCAAAATAAAGCCATTATAAACTAATATTGGATCTAGCAATATGCGCAGTCGACGTGTGAGTCGATAACATCGCGCGTGACGATTTATGAACTCCCGCGCTTACAGAGCTCCTGGTCTGGTAGCGTGTTGAGAATAGTATTCAGAGCATTGAGTTATCTCTGTAATGCAGGGGTCGTTTTCGCTCAGGTGAGTCTCTCTCAAATTCATCGCTCGTAGGTGACACAAAATCCTTTCATGCGAAAAGCCACTGGGACTCCCTACACCGTGGTCATTTCGCAATTCAGGATCCCGTAACCGACCCCGCCGGCGTGGTCGACGATTTGTCTCATTCAGCGCTTATCGCTATCGGCCCAATAGATTCGATTAATTCTTTCAAATATATTTCTCTCAGACGACGCCCGGAGCCGAGGTTCTCACCCAATTGCGTACCTTCAGGCCTGTTGTCTTAAATTTTGATAGTAAAGCCAACAAACTACTGCGGCTGTTAAAAGAAACTGATTCTACTATATTGGATCTAGGCATATGCGCAGACGCGACGTGTGAGATAAGATCGCGCGTGACGATTTATGAACACGGGGCGCATGATTATAATGCATGTTTAGAATCTGCACACTTTAATATTTGAACTTCCCATTTAAACTTTGCTTGCTTTTGTCACGTTTTATGGAATAGTTTGCGCGGTTCGAGACATTTCAATTATTAGGTATACTATGAATACTGTGTATGGAGTACCAATACCAAAGTTTGTGCGATTAGAGACTTCGCCATTATTATATTCATCATTATTAATTTAAGAGCCACACTCATGTCAGTGTAGCATTTTCCATGCAATTTTTTAAGGAAAATTAGGGTAGTGATTTTTCTCTTGCCTTCCGCCCCACAGTACTCTGTTTGACGCGAGTAGGATGGCGCTCAGAGTAGTTTATTTCAAAGCCGTGCTAAAACTCCTCCGCCTCTCAATAGCAATGACAGTTACTGCTGCCCTCTAACAGTTTGGAACCTGACAACCTGAGGGTTACAGTCCCTGGGAATACCCCTCCGTTCTTCATTGCCGTACCGATGGCTTCCATCTCCGCCTCTGCAACCGTTCAAATACATGCTCGCTTGAATGTGATTATAGGAGCTAATATCGATTAAAACACGAGATAGGAATAATTTATTCCTGCAGAAAGGGGGTTTTTTCTCAACCTATTTAGTAAATCTTACAACATATATTTTTTTTTATCAAAAGTAACCCTAAAAGAGGATAATACATATAAGAGATCTTGCCAGCCAAGATAAAATTTTATCTAATAATAATAAAAATAATAATAATACAATTCTTTATTTCTCAAACAAGGTACTTTTTAAACATTTTAACAGCGAGCCCATCACCCTGTATCGCAGTGGCTCAATGAGATACAATTTTCGCTTAATATTAATAAAATTATACATCAAGTCCGGTGGAAACTTAACTTACTAGTAGAATAATACAGTTAAAAATTATATTAAGAAAGATAGGACATAACAAAGCTTAGAATCTAAAACATTTAGAACAATCTTAAAAGATATGATATCTCATAGGTCGGTTTGTCTAAATGTAAGATAGGAGTATTTGCTTCTTCCCCGTCGATTTTATATCCAGATATTGTTGTCACCTGCAGCCTTCTTATAGAAAACCCGCCAGTTCCCACACCAATTCCATTGCGGTCCATATCTCATTGGAATGACTTCTTAGCACGCTAGCCAGGTGATTCAGACGGAAATTAGCACAGCATTTATTATGAAACCGGTTTGATACCTGACTTTGAATTGTAACAAGGAGTTTGGTTTATTTAAATCATAATCATACTAATAGTAAAAATAACACAAGTCATCATCATCACAAATTTAAGAGCCAACCTCTTGTCAGTGTAGCATTCTCCATGCTACTTTTTAGGGAAAATAGGGCAGTGGTTTCCCTCTTGCCTTCCGCCGCGCAGTACTCTGTCTGACGCGAGTGGGATGGCGCCCAGAGTAGTTAAAAACACACAGGAAATATAAAAATATTATTAAAATTTTATATTAGATATAATTTTTTTATTGATACATTTTTATTAATGATTTTTTTTTTTAATTTTAATTTATTGTTTATAATTTTTATGTATTTGTACTTTTATTTTTTAACAATTTTTGTACTTATTTAGTGTTTATTATTATTTATTTTTTCTGTGGACATTATTATGGTCTGAAATAAATTATTTGAATTTGAATTATATTTTTAGTTGTTTATCTCTCCCGTCACGTAGGTGGAAGAAATCTATTAATTAGGTTGTTTTTTGACGTGAATTATTTGTAGATTTGCCGCAAATGGCATTAACTACTTGGCCGAAATAATGTGTCTTCCGAAGCACGAATCATCTTACTTTTGAACAAACGAGTTATCAGCCAGAAATGTCTTAACCAAGCTAGGGATCACAAAATTATCTTTTGTGATGTGACCCCACCGGGATTCGAACAAAGGACCTCCGGATCGTGAGCGCTCAACCGCTGGCGTACGGAGACCGTTATTTGTGGCAATACTAGGAAACCATGAATCACACAGGAAAATTATAAGTGTGAAAGAACTGTCTTCCTCTTTCTCATATTACGTGTATATAGTATTACTCATGGTAACCCAAAACACCCATATAACAGAAGTAGAGGCACGTTCATATCCTCTCCGACTATCACACGTTCAAATCTGCTACCTCTTGTTAGCGATATCAGATGCCTTGAGGTCATCAATTTCGCTCATGATTTGCGAACAAAAAATGACAGTTGTGCTGTGTTTTAGTGTACAGGTTGATGTCTAAGTTTGGATATCAGAAATATTTGTTCTGTTTCGTATTCAGCGTATTAATCATGGATAAACTTGTTGAAGGTCAATTTAACATTTTTTCCCGAGAAATGCATTTTCGGAGGTGTGTGACCTAACTTATATTGGGCTGGTTTTCCCTTCGCGTGTCAGACAGGCAGTCGCTTCTGTAAAAAACCGGACCTGTCAAATCTTCAGGTTAGGTAAGCGGACCCCCTGAAAAATGGGATAATGCTAGAGAGGTGATGATGAGATGATGATGTATTAAAATATTCCCAGGGTTTAAGCAAATGAACACCATGTGTTGAAATTACTTAAAGAAAGAGAGAACTGCCACAATATTTTTTTCTTAATCACAATTATACCAACACCCTGTATAAACATGATTCATGCGAGAAAATGATGATGTTACAGAATACAGACGATATAGTGGAACAGGAAACAGATGGCGCGATAGCGACTGCGCACGAGTCGATGTAACAATCAGGGCGCGCCGGTAGCGCATACGCATACTGCGGTGCATGGGGTATATTGTTGGAGATAACCTAGGTCAGGCAATTTGGGTGACTAGGCATACTCACTGCTAGTTCCTATCTAGATTTTAAGCTATATGTTGTGTGTTCACCTGGTTGTCCGAAAAAGTAAGCTCATGCCGTTTTCAATCTCTTTTATTTCAAATCCCTATTAGGCCTAATCGTCTTTAGAATTTATTGACCAGACTTAATGATACACCAAAAAACAAAAGAATGTACTGAAATGTCATTTCAAAAGAATAATAATATACCAATGAGATCGCTCCAAGGAGCCCGTCATTAACACAATACCTATATAGCCAATGCCATGTGGCCGAACCTTCAAATCGAAGTTCGGTTTTGCTAGCCACATAAGAGCCTATCATAACAACGACCTGGGATAGACATTTAGGAGTCGCCGTCGCCGGACACGGCTTAAGGTTAAGACAAGAACACGCCTAATTCTCTTTGGGGTAGACAGAGACAATGAGAGTCCAGTTACTACGACCCTGACACACCACTTTCGCTTCTTCCACTCTCATCAAAGACTTCACGCATGCTCTTCGGTTAAGAATACTCTTGAACTGGCCTTTCTTTAAACACCTTGGGACTGATCAAGGTATGTACGCTTACAACACTGTACCACTTACTTCTTCTTCCAGTGCCTGTCCATTACTGGACGTTGGCCGTTAGCTTTGAGAACTCTTCTCTGTCAGAAGCAAGACGAAACAGCTGTTCTACGGTTGTAACGCCGGTCCATTCGCGGATGTTCCGCAGCCAAGACTTCTTCCTCCTCCCTCGACGTCTTCTCCCTTCAATTTCGCCCATCATAATTAATTGAAGCAGCTACCACTTACTAGCCGCAACATAAATATTTTTTGTAAGTCTACTTTCATAGTCTCTCTACATGTCCGAAGCATCGCAACATCCCTACCTACGTACTCTTAGATAGAAAAGAGACCTAATATCGACTGTCACAACACTAGCTTACGTACTTTGACAGATCTTATTCTTACCGCGCATTGAGACGATTGTAAAATGTTATCTTATAGAAAAATATAATCAATAATTGTACAGAACTGGTCGTTCTGTTTAATACTACCTATTACGGCCTCTGTAGTGGTTGAGCGTTGGGCTCACGATTTTGAGGTCCAGGGTTCAAATGCCGGTGGGAACACATCACAAAAATTACTTTGTGATCCCTAGTTTGGTTAGGGCATTACAGGCTGATCACCAGAATGTCTTCGGTAGGCACGTTAAGCGTTGGTCCCGGTTACTACTTACTGATCTACTATCGTGCGGGTTGTGGGGTGGATTACCAACTCCATCAACCCTGGTGACATGGCTCATGTAACTACTACCAATGAGAGTCATTTATTGATGTAAATGAGTAATTGTTTATTACATGAGCCATCGACGGCTCAATAATAACTCTGACACCAGGGTTGATGAGGTTCGTAATCCACCTCATAACCAACATGACAAGAAGACCTTTCTATTTAATATTAACTTGCGAGCTGCTTCAATGTTTTTAATGACTATAGACAAATAAAACTTGGTAAATTAATCGGTAGTCTAACTGAGAAACCTCACCGATGAAAGATCGTGAGCTGGTAGCGAGTCCATTCGGAGAAACTATTAACAATCGTATATTACAATGCGCGTGATCTCAGCATTTATGAACTTGTAACATATATCTCAATGCTCTCTTGCAAGCCTGCTTGAGTGAGAGCGTGCAGCGATATTACGTACTGTCCAATGTTATTTTTGGCTAAATATAGGCTCGCGTTTGACCATAATCTCACCTGATTGTTAAGTGTGGATGAGCTCTAGGGTGGATCACGCTTACCTAGCTAATGCCTAGTCACTCAAGGCAAGGCCACTCAAGGCCTAGTCACTCAAGGCAAGGCCACTCAAGGCCTAGTCCCTCAAGGCAGTCAGTCAAAGCGCCTTGAAGGCTCTCAGATTATAACGAATTGGAAAAACAGATGACGGCAAATTCCAGTCCTTTGCTATTCGCATCAAAAAGATTAAGAATTTCGGAAACATATTCTTATTTTCTTGTTAAATAGGTATTAGGTAGGTATTGTCAGCGTTGACCTCACGATCTTGGAGGTCCGGGTTCGATTCCCGAAGCAGACATTGTCGAAATCACTTTTTGAGACAGTCCTTTGTTTGGTAAGGACATTGCAGGCTTAAAACACCTTGTTGTCCGAAAAAGTAAGACGATTCCGCGCTATGATAGGCACGCTTAGCCATTGGTCTTGGGCTATTAGCCGACCCGCAGTGGACCAGCGTGGTGGAATATGCTCCATACATCCTCTCCGGTTGATTGAGGGGAGACCTGTGCCCAGCAATGGGACATGTATAGGCTGTTTATGTATGTTATGGGTGCATTTTGAATAAAAAAATTGCAATAAAGGCCCACCGCTCACAGCAAGCAGTGAGCTATATCCCTCACAGATAGAAGCGTTATGTTCAGTAAGATTTGCAAGCTATAACAAAAGCTATAATAAATAGAGAAAAACATGGGTTATTGGGTTTAGTGCGGTCGTGCTAACACTGCGAGCTTTGCTGATCGCCGCTCAGCGCTACCAGGCAGGGGTGGGAAACATTTTTTATATACTTACTTCATCATTCTCCAACCATTATTCCACTCTAAGTGGGGACACAACATGTATACCTCTAAACATAAACATACCTACCTGTAAATATTTTTTATATACTTAGAGGGGTGAAATTTATGACATGGGATAGAAGGTATGATTATCTTATTCTAGTGACAGAGTTAAGAGTATAGCTAGGAAAAAACGGTGTCCATTTTAAGCTGTATTTACTTACAGTCATGAGCAATATCATGTACCCACATTAGAACCCTGTCGCACTATCGTATTTGACATTTAATGAGACTTACGGTTTAATTTGTCAAAAAAGTTAATATGACATGGTTTCAAACTGTATACATATTAGTACTCGTGACCGTATTACCTACATGAAATTATATTTGTAGTTCGTAATGGAATGGGCTAAACTACAAGAAACTTCGTGTCTTTTTCGACAAACTGGTGAGAATAAGCAATAAATAACTAAATAATAAGCAATTTGTATGGGCTGCTCATGTACATTGTTTGGCATTACAGTGTCAACAAACCTTTTTTTATAATAACAATTAGGTATAAAAATCGAGATAACCTATAAGATTGCTCACCTCTGTTTCGCCGGTACAACGCTCCGTTCGTGCGGCGAGCTTAATTTCCGCGGGAATCGGCGGCTGATCGAACTGCGCGCACGCACGGTAGCCGGATAATATTATTGATATTACTTATTTCAACGCTTACGTTATTATTTTAGTTTAAAACGGTATTTGAAACATTGTAAGGGAACCTTCTTGTCCGAGAAATGCGTATCGGAGGTATATTACCTAACAGTCACAGTAACAGTCACGTCTATAAAAAACTGGACTTGCCAAATCTTCAGGCTAATTTTCTCTTTGTAAAAACTAGCAACTCTGTGTATTATAGTTAATATTTCTCCGTTTCTCCACTCCGCTGCCTCGCTGTGCTCCGATGGACAGGCAGTCTTATGTTCGAAGCCCGTCAAAATAGTCATCAGTCAACAAGTGATGAAGACGTAGACGACGGCAGTGCAGTAATTAGATGCCTTTATGATGCGTTCGATGACTATGAATGGTTGCCAAAGAAGATGTTATCTTCGTCATGTTGGTTTTTGCCTAATATATAATAGCCTCCGTGAGGTTTATATTACCTACCTCGAAGGTAGAGTATGAGATTACGTAGTATTTTAACTGTTTTAGTGTTTTGTTATTTAAATAGAAATTAGATGTCAGTAATTTCAATAAATGACATTTGTCAATCCCATTAGTTTGCAATTTGACTAACCCTTTAGGTGTCAACGCGTTTAAAAAAACTGATATATAGATATTACTTAAGTAATTTATATAATGAAGGTTAATACAGGCATTATAAATAATCATTTTTATTCAGTTTTTTTCTAGGTTAAGGTCAGGCGCGCACTACGAGTTTTTCGCCGCGCGGCAGAAAAGAGCGGCGGCATAATGTCGCACTGTAATACTGCGCCGCTGCGGTGGCTCTGCCGTCAAGTGCGCGCAATACAATTTAAAACTGTTTGGTACAGAATTACAGTGCGATATTATGCCGCTGCTTTTTTCAGCCGCGCGGCGAAAAACTTATAGTGCGCGCCTGGCCTAAGTAATGAATGTACTTTAATAACCGTTTTATTATTATTTATTAATTATGAAATTGTTAGGCAAAGAACCATCAGTTTTTTGTTCATTTTCGTGTCGTATCTGTTCTTAATGTAATACTTACCTACTCATTTCACATAGTTAATCGATATGATACGGTTTACTCTTCCGCGAACTAGTGACTGAAGACTTTTATAAGCCCAATGAATGTCTTAGTACTATAATATATCTTATAGGCTAGTGTTCAGTAAGTAGTAGTGCACCTTGCGATGGATGTATCTCTAACAGACGTAAGCTTATGTTATGTTAGTGCCCAGCAATGGGACAGGTCCAGTGGTTGAGCGTTAGGCTCACGATCCGGCGGTCCCGGGTTCGAATCCCGGTGGGGACATATCACAAAAAACACTTTGTGATCCCTAGTTTGGTTAGGACATTACAGGCTGGTTACCTGATTGTTCGAAAGTAACATGACTTGTGCTTCGGAAGGCATGTTAAGCCGTTGGTCCCGGTTACTACTTACTGATGTAAGTGAGTAATCGTTACATGAGCCATGTCAGAGGCCTTTGGTGGCCTAATAGTAACCCTGACACCGGGGTTGATGAGGTTGGTAATCCACCTCACAACCCAGACGATAGAAGATGTTATCTAGTTTCTTAGACTGGTAGAGATATCTTTCACCGGGATTCGAACCCGGGAAGTCCGGATCGTGAGCACAACGCTCAACCACTGGACCACGGAGGCCATTAATAAAATTGATATGTTCCTTCTATAACGGAATGCGTCAAGAGTCCATTTTAATGCAAATCCATTCTCTATGTTAATGCAAATGGCTAAAGCCTGAAATAACTTGCCACATTATATTATTTTCTCAAACACATTCTAATAATTTAAATACTGTATTGATTTTTAATATTCTAGGCACTGATTATGAACAAATCGCTAAATGTCAACATTTTTGCACCTTAATTCGCGATTAAACGTGATAAAATATACCTTAATTACCAAAATAAAGATTTAAAAATTCGAAATTGAAAAATCTAGTTTCTTTTTTATTCAAAAAATATTATAGGAAGCATTTTAGAACATTCAAAAGAACAACTTAATTTTTGATTATTTATGAATTTGTTATTCACATTGAACTCTTGATGAGTTTCAAATTAAATTACTGTAGAATCTTTAAAATTTATTACATTATTAACTACCTTAAAACGCCCCCTTTTACCGTGATTTTTAAATTTAAGTTTAATTTATTCATAAATTTATTGCTGGTTATCGTTAGCGGTTTTTAGTGGTCAGTGGATTAACGTTATGTTTTTTTCTCTCGTGTGTGAGTGAGATAGATGGCCGACGTCATTAACCCTGATGTCAGAGCAAATGAAATGGCTCTTGTAAGGACTATATACTTACTTAAGTAAATGACTTAAATATTATTTCTTAAGTAAATAGTCTGCTTAAAGTGCCCTCCGAAGTACGGAAATATCTTATTTTTCGGACAAATGATTTCAGCGTGCAAAGTCCTAACCAAACCAGGATTTACAAAGTGATTAAATGACTTGTTTCCACCGGGAATCGAACCTAGGACCTGCAGATGGTGCGCTTAACGCTCAACCGTTAGACCACAGAGTCTGTTACTTAACATCTTAAAGGCCGAGATTTCCGAACACAATAGTCAAAAAATGGGGTTTGGATTTTAAAAGGACATCCAAAATTCCAAATTTTATTATGTAACTTAGTTAAATTTTGAATCGTATTTTTTACATAACTAACGTCTCATCATCCTAAAACTACTACAGCTTCTCACAACCTGTATAGCCGGGGAAAAGTACCTGCAAGAAAAACCTCGGCACAGGGCCCTAGACGTTCTTTCATTCGGTCATTCGGTGTTACTCGTATAACTTCAAATGACTGTCTTTAGAACAAAAATATAGTCACGGGTGGATCTTAGTATCCACTAAGGTCACAAGTAATGATGCTCTAGATTCATATCGATAAATGTGAAGGACAATAGAGATTGGATCAAACCAACTTATTGCCATAATGAAACCCGTATTTGGAATTAGAACTTGTGAATATTCATTGCAATTTGGATCTGTCTTTTGCGATCGAATTGCTTTATTCTAGTTTGCACGTTCTCTTATCGTGTGGGTTGTGAGGTGGCTTATCAACCTCACCAACCCTGGTGTCAGGGTTATTACTGAGCCGCCAAAGGCCCCTGACATGGCTCATGTAACGACTACATACTTACATCAGTAAGTAGTAACCGGGACCAACGGCCTTGCGAAGCACGGATCATCTTACTTTCGGTCAATCAGGTGATCAGTCTGTAATGTCCTAACCAAACTAGGGATCACAAAGTGATTTATGTGATATGTCCCCACCGGGATTCGAACCCGGGGCCTCCGGATCGTGAGCCCAACGCTCAAACCACTGGACCACGGAGGCTGTTACTTACTATCATCTCTGATGTCAGGGTTATTATTGAGCCGCCAAAGGCCCCTGACAAGACTCATGTAACGACTACGTACTTACATTAGTAACATTTTAATAACATTTTGATTGTTTCCTCGGTGAGACATAGGCGTGAGTTGATGTTTTCGAATTCATATTTGGATCATAAATAATTATCAAGCGCTCAGCGGTGAAGGAAAACATCGTGAGGAAACCAAAATTCCCGAGAAATGGATTTTCGGAGGTATGTGTTTTCCCTTCGCGGGTTGGAAGGTCAGACAGGCAGTCGCTTCTGTAAAAAACCGGTCCTGTCAAATGTTCAGGTTAGGTAGGCGGACGCTGGGAAAAACGGGATCATGCTAGGGAGATGATGATGGTCAGATGACTCCTTTTCTTCCATAGTATATGTAGTAGTTTAAGTAGTGATATTTATTTATTATAACAATTATAATTATGTGTATTATTATTATGTAGTTTATGTAGTCGAAAGTGTATTTATTTTTATATGCACAAGTATTCCCATGCTGCACTATCCCGCTATATTACTTAATATTCAATATCTCCTATACTTAAAGGTTGCCTGGAAGAGATTGCTACTTAGCAATAAGGTCGCCTATTGTACTAATTCTATTTCTCTTTTGTTTTGTATTTTGTTTTTTCCTGTTTGTGCAATAAAGTATTTGTTATGTTATGTTATGTCATATCTCACTAGGATATCATAGTGACGCCACCACCGTTGCGCCGCCAACAAAATGTATGCGCTTGACACCAGGAAGGCTTTAAGCTTAAATCATTTATTCAACACTTCCGGAAGCAAACGCAAAGTGACTGTAGCATTATAAAGTGAGTGAATCCTTTCAATACAATACAATGCGGATATCCACTACACTAAAATTAAAAACAAAAGCCTGAGAAAGGTCACTGTTTGTTGTTTCTAAACACATTATCAATACCATTGTTATTAATACAGCGGTTATTTCCGCTTTATTAAAACTATTAAATACGCTATTAGTTAAAAGTACACACACAAGTATATATAAACGGTGTGACAACTCAATGTTATGTATTGAAATCAATCATGATGCATATCACAAAAATCTTCGTGAATACTTTTCTTAGAAGTTGCAATTACCCGATTGTCCGAAAGTAAGATGATCCGTGCTTCGGTGGCATGTTGGTTCATATACGGCTACTATTTACTGCAGTAAATATGTCATTCGTTACATGAATCATGTTCGATTCGAACCGGGTTCGATTCTCGATGGGGACATTGTCAAAATCACTTTGCGAGACTGTCCTTTGTTTGGTAAGGACTTTTCAGGCTTGAATCACCTGATTGTCTGAAAAAGTAAGACGATTTCGTGCTTCGGAGGGCACGTTATGCCGTTGGTCCCGGCTATTAGCCGTAAAAAGGCCTTCATTTACCCGCTGTAGAGCAGCGTGGTGGAGTATGCTCCATACCCCCTCCGGTTGATCGAGGGGAGGCCTGTGCCCAGCAGTGGGACGTACATAGGCTGTTTATGTTATCTGTGTTTATCCAATTCTACTTTACATTATTAGGTATTATTTTTTTTTATTATAAACTAATTTCAAAATGGCAAACTGATTACACTATTTTAATGTATATTTCATTGTATAATATTATTAGAGTTGAGGTCATCAATAATGGGTGCTAATAATAACATTCAATTGTGCCTGGGAGATTATTCAGTCGTCAAGAGATTATAATCAGAATTATCAATTTATTATTGATATTTTGGCTTTTGTTGAATATACTAGTATTATTATACGTGATAATTAAATAACTATTAATTACCACATTATTTTATAACGTCGACCTTTAGCGAAAACCACGAAAGTGACTTTTTGAAAAGTCACATTCTGGAGTGATTTTCTTCAACAGAACTCTTTCAATAACTCTGCTAAAGCGTGGAATTCTCTGCCGTCTTCTGTATTTTTGAATGCATAACCTGGATTATTTCAAGGCCAGAGTGAACAGGCACCTTCTGGGCTAGCTCGCTCCATCTTAGGCCTCGTCAATGCCTTCGGGCAAGTCTGGGGCCAAGAGCAAACCCATCAAAGGTAAAAAAAAGTTTTAGTCTAAATATTTAGTCCACAATTTTTATTTATTTATTCAATAATTTATTGTATACGCAGAAACACAATATGACAACGTGCGGAGAGACAAAAGGGGCAACTTATTTCTTACATAAATTATTATTATTAATTATTATTATTTTTATCCGGATTACATATCGACGATTAGTAAGATGATCTAAGGTTTGGTCCGGCTACTAGGTATTTACTTAAGTAAGTGTTTAGTCGTTACAAACCCCATGTCAGAGGCCCTTGATGGCTCTATACCGGGATTGATGACGTCATAACCCTCACGAGAAGAATGCTCGATAAACCTACCAACAAACACCTACAACCATTTCCAATAAGAAGCGTACAATACAGTACTGACCTCAAAGTTCTCAGATAGCTAATCGAACTAAGAAACCCTAGACCACAAAGGCCTGGTCACATTTCCCGCCACAATCCTAATATCGTCCATCTTGAAAGAATCCTCTGCAACGTAAGAAGCTTATCGGGCCACCAATCAGATGCCGCTCATCGCGACGCGTGCGCAAAACGGCCTATCGCGATGCCAACGCCACCTAGCAGCAAAGCTTATCTAAGAGATTTATTCGACGCAGTTAACTGTGTTTTGTCGCAGCTAATTTTGGTATTAGAACTCGAGGTGGACTTTTACAGTGTCGAGTACCGCTGGGAGATCTTTGCTTTGTTAGCGAAAGTCATACAAATATCGTTTGCAAAGATTTCAGGAAATTCTACAGTTTAGTGTAGTATGCTTATCCATATTTTGGAACAAAGTCGCCATAGAACAAAAATATCAACTCATTAAGACGCTTCGAATGAGATATGTCTGGAATTTGTTGATGGAGGGGGACGTTTTGACTCATTGTCCTTTGAATAACATGAACAGCCTATAATTATACGTCCCACTGTTGGGTACAGGCCTCCCCTTATCACCCGGAGGGGGTATGGAGCATACTCTACCACGTGGCTCCACTGCGGGTTGGTGGAGGTGTTTTACTGCTAATAGCCGGGACTAACGGCGTAACGTGCCCTCCGAAGCACGCAACCGTATTACTTTTCTGGACAGCCAGTGTGACAGTGTTTCAAGCTTGCAATGTCCTTTCCAAACAAGAGACGGTCTCACAAAGTTATTTCAAGAATGTCCACATCGGGAACCGAACCTGGACATCCAGATCATGAGACTAACGCTCTAACCACTAGACCACGGAGGCTGTGAAGTTTGAATGAAATAACAAATTTAATATCACGCAGAGTCTGGCTCGTAATAGCATTTCATCCGTTGCTTATCCTACTGATATAAGGATTAGTATCAGGTAGGTACGTTTCCAAGTGAGGTCCCTCAGCACTCCCCATTTGTCCGGCCAACTGGTTAATGCCGCGGAAAATCTTTAATAAGTCATGTCAAAAGAAACCACATTGATCAAGTACGTTTTGTATGTCTGTCTGCGTAAGAAAAAAAGTCCATAAGCAATTAAATCGCTGCCAAATTCGCAAAGACAATTCAAGCCAACCACTCCCGCGGCTTTACGGTTTACTTTTTAATTTTCCCTTGCTGCCCCTAATTACAGATTCGTACCACTGTCCACTAAACTGAGCATGTTATGCGCGTGCGCAAGTTTCCGATTTGACACGTTATTAAACATATCGTTATGAACTCTGTATTTAATTTTGGGATTTTGTATTTGGAATACTTGCACAAAAGTTGAAACCGCTTTTTAAAAAGGTATCTTATATTTTAAATGACGAATAAATAGGTACTTCTCTCTCTCTCTCTATTTAAGAGCTGCGCTCTTGTCGGTGGAGTAACCGCCATTCCTCTCTTCTTCCCGCCAAAACCTTCACCTCCCGATACGACACGACCTGCACCTTCTCTTTTATTTGTACTTAGAGAAAGGAATTTGCAACCTTTTTAAATAACATAACGCACGCCAGTATTCCCGCCTCACAGTCTCCGTGGTTTAGTGGTTAGAGCGTTAGGCTCACGATCTAGAGGTCCGGGTTCGATTCCCGATAGGGACATTGTCGAAATCACTTTGTGAGACTGTCCTTTGTTTGGTAAGAACTTTTCAGGCTTGAATCACCTGATTGTCCGAAAAAGTAAGATGATTCCGTGCTTCGGAGGGTACGTTAAGCTATTGGTCCCGGCTATTAGCCGTAAAAACACCTCCACCAACCCGTATTGGAGCAGCGTGGTGGAGTATGCTCCATACATGCTCATGCTCCGGTTGATTGAGGAGAGGTCTGTGCCCAACAGTGGGACGTATATAGGCTGTCTATGTATGTTATGCACGCCAGTATTCCCGAAAGGGTAGGCAGAGGTATATAGTTTCTACACCCGCTCCTCGCAAGCTATGTGTAATGTAATATCGGGCGAGAACATTGCCAACTTTTTAAAAGCCTTACCCTCTTAATAGCGGCAAATCTACAATAAGTCACGTCAAATTAAAAAAAGAGACCAATAAAACTTATTTTACAATATCGCATAACAAATCTGTTTCGTCTACTTTACGAGTAGTTTAACCTGTGGGTCTTATTCATAAAATTATTGAAATCGTCTCATATTTGGACGGGACATAATTTCTTCATAATTTATACTAATGCAAGCGGTAGGGGTCCGATACGTTTCCATATAGATTCGCGTTTAACCAAACTCACGTCTCTTCAACATTTACATGCACAAAAATATATTAAAGAAGACATTTTTTTATAATAAACAGCATAAATTATTGTTAAAAGGTCATTTGTTAAGGCGGTAATATAAAGTGAGGTATTGGACCTCCTTAAAGACTAATAGGATTACGAAAGCAGTATATAAAGCGAAGGTTGGTGGTAGGGCTGGTTGAGGAAGACTTAGAAGGATGTACACAACATCAAGCACAATACCGGTAACATAGGTACCGTACAAGGGCGGACTTTTTAAGATTTGAAGGACCAATATAATAATAATATTGGTCTGTCCTGTGAGACTGTCCTTTGTTTGATATGTACTTAACAGGCTTGAATCACGTCATTGTTTGAAAAAAAAAAGATAATTCCGTGCTTCGGGGGGCACGTTTATATAAGCCGTTAGTCCCGGCTATTAGCCGTAAAAACACCTCCACCAACCCGCAGTCGAGCAGCGTGCAGTATACTCCATTTGTTTCCGAATTCATGTTTGGATCATAAATGATTATCACGTGCTCAGCGGTGAAGGAAAACATCGTGAGGAAAACCTTATTCTTGAGAAATGCATTTTCGAAGGTATGTGACTTAACCTGTATTGGGCTGGTTTACCCTTCGCGGGTTAGAAAGTAAGACAAACAGTCTGTCAAATCTTCAGGTTAAGTAAGCAGACCCTGTGAAACACACAATAATGCTAGGGAGATGATAATAAGATCCCATTTATGAAAAGTCTTTCAGAAATCAGAATCATTTATTCAACGTAATTATCATGGATAAACTTGTTGAAGGTCAATGTAACATTTTTAAATTTACGTCATTTCGCAAGGTGTTACGGCTGAGGAGAAGAAATGACAAGAAACTGCAACAGCAACACATCTTTTAAAAACTTTTTTATTCGGTATCCTACACGTGACCATTAAGTATTGCTAAACCAATGACATTAATAATTTATAAAAATAAAAGAAATATATTCCTTGCCGTCAATATAAAATACATAACACCTTTTTAGTCTAATCACCACAGGTATTATACAAATGTCTAAATGTTAAGTTGTTCTTTTATTCCTAATGTGCGAATAATAAAATAAATCTTTAGATAATAATAATGTAATAAATATTATTTTTTAAGATTCCTGTGGAGTTGACGACTTGCATTATACAGTATAAAGAAATAACTTTATAAAGAAGCTTGTTCTAATTATAATTTAAATCTGTCTAGACTATACTAAATAATAAAGTATAACTCTGGAACTCTGTGGGAAGCTTATAATAACATTATTTTAGTGATATTTATTGTTCTTTATTATTAAAATACCTAAACGTCATAAGAAATTGCTTCTATGCTAGACTGGAAGCTTTTTATTTTCTTAACGTGACTTTCTTGTAGATTTGCCGCAAATGGCATTAACTACTTGGCCGGACAAATGAGGAACGCTGAGGGCTCTCACCCGGTACAAAATTTAAGACAACAGGTCTGTGGGTGCCTAGTTAGGTGCGAACCTCGGCTCTTTTATATAGAACGTGCATTTTTTTGTAATTTTGTAACTGTCCTGTTTTTAGCTTATTGTGTCCCACTGCTGGCCAAAAGTTTCCCCACTGTTTTTTATCCTTTATGTCTTCAGCAATCAACATGGCAGGGTTAGACAAAAAATAGAACACCTACCTAACTCAATTAGAATTTTCGAATTCATAAATAACAAAAGACTATGATATAATTATCCCTGTTTGAATTCGATATTCGAATTTGAATTCGATATTCGAACTAGATACTTACTTAACAAAAATCTGTACTTGCACCCGTAAATAATAACAACCGAACTTACCAAAAATACAGTCGTGGAAAAGAGTGCGCTCTCGTTCGTTGCTCCCATTTCGACCTGTCTATTCTGCAGACGTCTTAATAAATCTGCGCCATCTTTGGTTATAATGACATGATTTTTTCGGCGACTGTCCGAAGGTGTAATCTCAATTAGGCCGATTTCCTCGTTAAAATCGCCCTGTGTAAACTGGATCTTTTTGACGGTACTGTTGGGTGCAAAAGTGGAATTTAGATTGGGGATATTTTTATTGAATACATTTATGTAGAATTTAATTTAATTTTATTTTTTATACCACAACATGCACGAACCCGTTCAACTTAAGATGCGCTGAAGCTTTTAGGTATTTTATGGTGCCTTGCCGCTCTGCGTGCAACAATAGCGGCCAAGAGCCGTATCTATCAAACTGCCAATTCTTGGAAAGTACCTTACATACATAGGTAGTAGGTAAGTTATTAGACCCGATTACTCTAGCCATAGAGGCAGCCAATCAGCTCGCGACACCAAACACTTCAGGACCCCGATACCGACCCCGCCGGTGTGGTCGACGATTTCCCTCATTCAGCGCTTATCGTTATCGACTCACTAGAGTCGATTAATTCTTTCAAATATTTTTCCTCTCAGACGACGCCCTGAGCCGAGGTTCGCGCCCAACTGGGCACCCTCAGGCTGTTGTCTTAAACGTTGTACCGGGTGAGAACCTTTAGCGCTCCCCATTTGTCCGGCCAAGTAATTAATGCCATCTGCGACAAATCTACAATAAGTCACGTAAAAAAAAAGGTAGGTTATTAGTAGGTATTAATCTTAAGAGCAGTTTTCAGTAACACAGTTCGAACGACCATTATAGACGGCGATACGGCTCACCATTCACGTTGGTCTAACAGAAAGCTCGGTGAGATGTGGTTACTTAGTTCATCTTCCAATGTGATATACTTCTGACGACTCCAAATGCGATATAGTCTTGGGTTTATGGTATGCTATAGGTAACATATTGGCATATGATCCATCATGTTAGGGAAAATATACCCCCAAGATACTCATACCAAGTTTCAATAACCCCATTCACTTCTCTTCCCAACAGTACGCCACTCAATAATGTAAAGCTCCCATTATTCCACTAACGAGCAACATTTCTTCGCGGCGTAAACGGCCCACTATATCGGGAATGACTCGCGCCGGCCGTTTCAAAAAAATAATGATTTGTTGTTACTCACTGCTGCACGAGTGACGAAAATCTTGTTAAGGGTTCGCAATTATGATACTGTGACTGTAGGGTGCTAAGTATTTAATCAGTTTGTTTTTAATTTAAACTCGCTTCTGTGTTGTATAATTATAGAATGTATAAACTCATAATCACAATGTACCTATGCGTATGCATAATCTCAGATAATATTGATCACTAACATAAGTCGAGTGACGAAAATCTAGTCAAGTGATCCTAATTGTGATACTGTGTGACTGTTCAGTGCAAAGTTTTTTTTTTTATTTTATTTAATTTTTATGTTTTTAATAAGTTTTTTTTTGTGATTTCACTTCTGCAATGAAAAAGGAAGACGCTAAGGGGTCTCACTCAGTATGCATTCAGTAAAAAAAATTAAGACAACAGTCCTGAGGATATCCAGGGGGATTACAAACCTTACCCTCCTCATTTGGCAGTCGGGTAAAAAGGCCACATAGAAGCAATATTATCTAAAAAGTCATATTGCAATTTGATATTTGCGCATATAAAAGCAAGTACGCAATGTCAAAAATGTCAAATAGCAATATTGCTTTTTTAAATAAATTGGCCTTTTGCACCCCCAGTTTTTATTATACTGTGACTCGTGCAATGTGATTAATTAGAAGTTAAGGTTATGTTTATTTTTCTTCTGGATTGGGAGTAAAAAAAAAATACAAAACACATTCAGCTGCTTATCAGTTTTAGTATGTATGTGTAAGCTTAGATAATATGTGTAGGTGTGATATTGAAATTAGTCTCATCTTTATTTAAGATAATCAGATCTATGACACAGTATAATCGATTCAGTAGTTCACAGTAGGCTCACTGAATTTAATTTGTATAGTAATGAATAATCGTAAATCAACAAATGGATATGAATATAGATCAGAGTACAAATGATGTGTATGGAAGTAAATATTTAGTGGCAGAACGCGGTGGCTAACATAATTATGATTTGAATAAATTAGACTGTTTTCTAAGTAATGTGTCTTAGCAGGAAAATAACTTAAGTGAAATGCATTATACTGATGTATAATGCTCTTTATTTAATTATGTATAATGCGTTTATTCCTGCTCTTTGTCTTCTTTATGTATAATGCGTTTATTCCTGCTCTAATAAAATTAGACCAAAATTCTTCCGCATCGTAAGTCCTGTCAGAATGTTCTGTTTTATTTGGATTTATAATAACTCTAACAAAACAGATAGGTATGTCCATTTCTGAAATTTTTGATGAAGTCATCAAAAGAATTCCACACGTAACTGTATGGCATGTGAAATTATCAAATCGACAAAACAAAAATTGCCTTTTTTTTCTGTGATAGTGTAATATTATAAAACTAATAATTGTGACAGCGCTTACGATTTTTTAGCTAAATTTAGATTTTTGACAGTAATTAATTTATTTTTATTTTATTTTACTAAAAAAAATCTTTTATTTGTATAATAAAATTTAAAAAACTTACGTACTTACTTACGTTTTTACTTAGTCTTTTCGATCTTTAGGTTGAAACATATAAATAAAAACTACAAAATGTATAAAGGCACTCACATTTATTATTTTTTTCTCAAAAATATATTAAGATTTATTTTATAAACGTAAAAAATGTAAACACATAGATATAAAACTTATCGTATCACAATGGACAACAACTTCTATCTATTGATAACTTAGTCAGTACTGCAGGCCTATTCTTTTTTCAAATTAAGTTTATTTTTTCTTTTTTTTTTCACAGATTGAAAGGTATAAAAAAGGTTTTTAGAAATAGGCCAACTTATTGTACACTTAATTAATTGTATTTGTAAAGTTACGTAGGTATATTTTTGTTTATCAATGGCACCTTTGGGCCCTATCTCACTAGAACACCATAGCCACCAGTGGGAAATTATTTTCAGCAACAAATTGGTAGCGAAACTAGGTAAGACATCCTTATACAACTGCATACATTTTGTTTCAAGCGCCACTATAGTGGCCAAGTGGGATAGGGTCCTAACTATCCAAGAAATGTTTGAACAATTGTAAAAAATGAGCATAAAATTACACTACCTATTACTGGAAAGAGCATTAACATGGAATGCTTTAAAAGTATAAAAATCTCTAACAAACGAAACAAAATAACACACAAGCACATTAAAAGTACACTAAAATATAAATTATAATTACAAAAAAAAACTACTCTTATTTAAGTAAGTACTTAAGAAAGGAATGACTCAATACAAAACTGGCCTAATACTAAAAAATAAATACTTATATAAATTTTGTTACAAAATGAACTTATTAACAATAGTATTTATACACGAATTTCCTAATTTGTACAAATTTTGAGCTTCGTTCAACTGGCCTTTGATCCCATACAAATAAAAACTAAAATGGTAAAACAATTCACTGGCATAATTCCATACAACTGGCACGTAGAATCATACAAATATTTTCATAATTATGTATATACATTTCAGGAAAAAATTTCAATCACATTTTATTTTTCCTATTTTAATTTTCTATAGCAGTTTGCTATGTCCCAATTTTGTAATCATATTATGTAGGTTGACATGTGTTTTAATAAAGAACACAAACAGATTATACACGTCCCACTGTTGGGCACAGGCTGCCCCTTATGAATCACAGGGGGCTTGGAGTTTTATGCTCCACCACGCTCCTCCACAGTGGGCTGGCTGTTTAATCATTTCGATTAATAAAAATCATAAATATGGTGTTTTTTTTTAAATAATGCTCCATACCCACAAAAGAGCACCGCGATAGAGTATGTTCCATATCTGTTTACATGTTTGGTCGAAGAAGAGATGAAAAATATAATACATAAGGAAAATGTATTTGATGGTACATTATTCAATCTTCTTCGTTTTTATACGTATATAAATATGCATTGATGCTACCATACATAATTACATTATTTTATGTTTCAATTAGTTTTTTGTCATTTGACATAAAATATTTATTACCTATGGCAAAAGTTTTACACCTGGGACATTGCTTTCGCGAATTATCTTAATACTAAAAGCATTTTACTAACTACAATACAAAAAAGTAAAAAAAAAAATACTAATGGTAGCAAGACTCAGGTAATAAAGAAGAAGGAATGTACTTAAATACTGTATGGCAGAGTATAACGTAGAAGTTTAAACCTTATTTACATATAAATAAAGAACATGGCTGCTGTGACTCACGGTGTATTTTCAAGGCAATGGTCCTGTGTAGAAAGATCTTATTTGAGTTTAGAATAATAATCAATGAAAGTTGCTTTTAGAAAAAGTGGCACAGGAACTATTGATTCACTTAGCGGTGAATACAAACGTATTGCGATTTATGGCAGAGTTCATGCAAAAGCGATATTACGGGTAGTGACGTGTGACGCAACTCGCAACATTACCCCTTGCGTAACGCCCGCGTCATAGCGAGGCCTAGCCTAAGTAAATCAATAGTCTACGTCCTGCGGCAAAAGCTAAATGGTTAAAATTATTAGGGTCCTACCTCATTAGGACACCATGATGGCGCCTCCTCGGTCGCGCCACCACCAAACTGTATGCAGTTGACATCAGGTGAGATTTTGTTTATACAACTGCATACATTTGTTGGTGGCGCAACCGGGTTCGCGCCACCTTGATGACCTAGGGCCCTAATTCTTCATCGGGGAGTATTTGTGTCCCCATAAATCTCGATTGATTATATTTTAGTTTTTGTGCGAAACTTAAGGCAGTATTTGTGTAACACTTTAGAAGCGTTTTCATACGAATTCGTCTCTTCATCGCACCAACACAATAAGATCATGCAGGAACCAAATATTCCAAGTGGATGCTAAGGAAATGCATATCTGCTGGGTGCGACTTGGTCGTAACTGGCCAATATTGGTAAGATGAATACTCGTAATCGTCAATTCGTACAAAAACGTATCTAAAGTACGGCCAGCCTAATATTTTAACTTGCTAAACAAATTCAAGCCCTCTACACAGGTCCTAAGAAACATCTTCATCCAGTCATAGGCACTTCTTCTGTTCTTTTCGGCACAAGAGATAAGTCTAAAGGATTCTTCATCATATCCTTATGGTCTTCACTAAGATCGATGCTTAGTTCTGGTTCTGAATCACTCACTTCTTCGTTTTTCGGACTTCTGAACAGCATGGCAGTCGATTTGATTGACAGGTCTATTGGCTGGTCTTGTTCCACCGCCACTCCACCGACTGCTGGAGAATGGAGAAGTAAATCTCCACCATTGCGGTTTTGCCAGTTGATCCCAGGAGGGACCGGTCTTAAGTTTGGTATTGGCGTTAAAAACGAACCACCTCTTGGTGAGAAACTTGGTGGCGCTGATACTGTGAACGGAGAAGGTGGTAAAGTCGAAGGTTTTCGTTTTTTGACGTCCTTATTTTGATTCCTAATTGCTTGTAATCTTACATCCTTTTCACTGCAAGGTGACGATGCTGGTCTGAAGATGCTAAGACCGCTGGTACTTCTCGAGCTATTGTCGTCTTCGGGATCAGCTGATGATGCCCCAGAATCTGATGGCGATACACTCTGTCGTGTTACGTCATCGGTGAATTGAGTCTTTTCTGAAGATTTATAATATTCAGCCAATGCGGCTGCTGGCAGGAGGTTAGCAGGAAGGAAGGATGGGCTGATCGAGGAATTGAATGACGGTGGTGATTTGCTGCTTTGTAGCTGTTGCATGTGTTGTTGTTGCTGTTCTTGGAGTAAGCAATGGATCTTAAACCAGTTGGACCGCCGTCCGTACCGCGAGCCAGATTTTGACATGCCGACGAGCAGGCATTTCCGCAGACGACACGCCTTACACGCAGTCCTATTCTTTTTGTTTATGACACACTCCCCGTTATTCTTGCATTCTGATATCGAGGACAGGTTGTTGTACGTACGCCCGAAGAACGACTGAAACAAAAGAAAATTACCACATTAATAAATGGAAATTTTAAAAGGGAGAAAAAACGGCACCAATTTCGGAACGCGCCTGCATTAATTTAGTGTAAAATATCGACAGACTTCCGTCGCCGGCGCATAAGAAATAGCAATTTATACGCGATACAGTTAAACTGAATCGTCCGGGGTCCATTCAATTCGCTCCGTTCCATGCTCGGAATTAAAAATTACATTTTTCAAAAAGTCATCATAAAGAGCATTGAGCGCGTATTAAAATCTGGGTCAACGCGAATAAGGTTGTATCTCACACTTAATATTGCAGAAGTGGTTTCGGTGCGGGTCCTGTTGCGCCTCTTGACATAAGTAATGGGGGTCTTTCGCGGAGTTTTTAAATAAATTTGGAAGTTACCCCGCTGCGAGCGGGCCCAGGTCTCTTCTTACTCAATTAAACTCGTACACAAGCGTAAAATATGTGATTGTGCTACAGTTTCCCTTGCCCACTTTCAGCAGTAAATAACGCACCGTCCCATTATTTGGGATTATAACAATATTTTCGATCGCAATTTGCATTTAAAGTCAAATAATTTCTTTGCTTTCTTTGTGGGTAGTTATTTTGAAATTTTCAATTTGAAGATGGTAATGAGGCAATCTAAGCAGCCATATCTAAAGTCGTTTTGTGACAGAATGTTCTTTGCTTCGCCGCGTTTTATACTTAATTTAAAACACTTTAAATATTGCTACCAAAAGCTATTTACGAAAACTGCCATTTTACCTCCCACATACATAATGAACTGTTCGGTGACGGGTGATCATAATTAAATAAGTTGTCACCAAATGCTGGATGCCTAGATCCGAATCTTCAAGCTATTTTGTACGGACCTAGGAGAATTTAAAGAATAACAATTTAAAATTGTGTGGTAATACGATTTATCCTGCGCTACGTCTTGTCTTTGTCGCTCATCAGATAGCCACGCGACAACGGACGCACGCGACAGCTCGCCGCGCTTGTTTTAAATTATGAATACGTGGTGGAATTGATGCTGGTTGCTCGTCATTATATAGCAAACAGCGATCTGTTCTTTTTCTTCTTCTTGTCGTTTCGATTTTTTCAGCCTAGTATTCCGCCACTCAGACAGCATCCTCGGTGGCATTCGTCCGATCTGTTTATCTATCGCGATCGATAGGTATATACTTTTTAAACGAATCCGCAAGTAAACCAATTAGTAATGGACTATTACATCTATAGCAGCTGAATGCGTTCTATATTTGCTTCGATCCTGACACTCTTTTGCTTCCTCCACATTCATCAATCGTTTCATACATGCACGTCAATTCAGAGTAGATCGTAGTAAACCTTTTCTAAGGACATCTCCAATCCATCTCAAATTCTATGTTTCTAAGCAACCTATTATGCATCTGTTGACCAATTAAATAAACGCTATCTTACCAAGGTCAATTCCATAAGCCCCTCAGCAGATAACCTTCAAATCTCGAGCCAAAACGGCTTAATAAGCCGCGCTCCAAATAACAATGGGCTTGAGTAAAACGCACGCAATTTCGCCGGCTTATATGAGTCACTAGATGAGAAATTTGAGATAAACGCTTCCTTATGGGCGCGGATTCTAGTAACAGATACCCTTTAATTGTGAAGCGCGTTGTACGTGACTTGGTTTACTTTTGTTACGCGAGATCTAATGCTCGACAGTGCGCAGTGGTCAGCTACTAACCACATTAAAGTTTTTGAATTCCAGAAAGAATAGGCTATTTTCCTACTAGTCAAATGAGTTACTTTTTACTAAATATCAAAACACGAAATACTATGGAGTTTGTATGAAAAAGCACACTGTGACGTCATAGAAAAACGTGTTAAAATATCGTACTTATTATTACGTTTTCTTGATAAAAAATCATAAATAAGTTAAATATAAAAAAGGAAATGTTTTTTGTTAGATTTAGATGTCTTTATTTTGGTATTAGGATTTCATAATTTATCTTGAACCTAGTACACAACCCAATTGTATAAATGGATTTTAGCTAGAATTTATTACAAAATTAAAGATTTTATTGATTTTTGATAACTTCTAACATGAACATGATATAACCATAAATATTGTGACATGTAACTATTGGCCTTTGATAGACTGGAATGGAAAATGCTACACCGACAAGAGCGTGGCTCTTAAATTGATGATGATGAACTATTTAGGCACTTTTTTATTATTTATTTTCTTTGCATTGTGTTTTGATTATTTTAATTTTTACAAATTTCTTTTTATGACTTGTTAGTACACTAACACATTTGCATGCCTATATTTTGTGCGTAAATTATTTGATTTGATTGATTTGCTTAAAACTTTTGCTATACCAAAGATTTTTTTCTTCATTTTTATTCATAAAAATGAATACCGTTCAGGGTTTCGTCAGTAGTCTGTTTATATTAGATGATGGTGTATGAAGTTGTATGAGCGTGTTGACGCGCCTTGTCAATCCCATACAATTGTATCACTGTCAATTGTCATAATCGTTTGCAACTTGGCTAACCATACACCGTTGTTGCATGCATGAAAATGTATGCTTTTGTATAAACTCTATTTAACCTGGTAACAACTGCTTACATTTTGATGGTGTCATGACACCATTGTGGCGTGAGATACGGATACGACAGGATACGACCCTTCAGGTAAGTATTTGTTTATTTTAGGCCATGATGTAATGGCTGTTTGTCCTCTTGTAAAGGGTAGTTGTAAACAGTAGCTACGCATAAAAAAATACCCCCAAAATTAAATATAATAAAGTAGATTATATTAGCGACTCGAGTAAAGTTTTACCCACAGAATAAAATGTCGAAACTATGTTATAATATCTAAGAAATCGGATAAGTATTTGACATAATATGACTTTTCAACTAATATTTTTAAAGTATTATATTGCATGTTTAAAAAGATTACGAAATTAAACTTGTATTCCGCAAATTTCGAAATCACGGAAAGACCTAATAACTAACAATTCACATAGGTGACCACGAGTTCTGAGAAAGCGGAGACTATTCCCAAACAAAACCGCGTCGACTCACTCCTCGAGTGTAAACCACAGTCATTGCCAATACTTGACTTGATGTCTTGTCTCATTCAATTCAATTGTGGTCACCATCACGACATGTTGAAACTCATTTCCACAGAGCACGGAAGAAATATTAGTCTCCTCAACTACAAAAGCCAGCAGACAAACATAACCCATGTTCGTTTTTCTTAAGTGAAGGACTAGATAGTAACCTATCATCAACATTCGGTCCATAATTTATATCGTGTAACTGAAATACTAAGTACCAAATTGTCTTTGTAACGCCTTATGACTTTTTTCATTTCGATTTTGGTTACAAGTGCGGCTTAATTTTATAGGTTGTATCTATTTTGATAGTTTATGCTAACTTATCCAAAAGTAGCATTGCTATCTTATTCTTATCCGATAGATTATAAACTACCAAAGCGAAACTACGACCGAACAGTTAATAAACTGGTAGTGAAATAAGCTCTAAAGGAAATATGACAGGTTTTGCCGCCTCTTGTAGCTGCCGAGCGCGATTTGATTCTGCGCTCTGTGCTCTTATCCGTACATTTTATTGTTGACATCGCTCTCTACATCAGTTTAAAAGAACATAATAATACTAAAGAACAACTTTTACAAAATTGTACTGGCATTTAGTAATAAATTTGTCAAAACAGTAATAATATTTAAAATTATTTTAATTTATCTCGAGATGTATGGTTGTGGGTGGTTTTACGTCAGAACGTTATGTTCAATATGGTCAAGGCATGTATTATGTTCGAATAAAGACACGTGACGTAATTCACGGCCGTCGTTATCGGGGTAGGCAGTGCCAAGAGCTAGAAGGATGATGAATGAAGGGAAAGTTAAATTGCAAAAATCTGACTCGGACGGGACTTGAACCCGCAGTCTTGTCAAGCCAGGATGACCTTGTTAAATATTACACCACCGGGTCGTCATCCTGGCCATGCGAAATTTCTCGATTTATATTGCCATCTATCTGAAATATTTATCTTTGTGAGTTACCCTGATCACGGAGAGTGCTATATAAAAAAGTTGAACGAATTCTATTCATCATCAATTTAAGAGCCATGCTCTTGTCGGTGTAGCATTTTCCATTCCAGTCTATCAAAGGCCACTTCCTTGACTTCCCTAAAAGACACTACGTTAACCTTTTCTTTAATCTGTTCCATGTAAGCTCTTCTTGGTCTTCCCCTTCCTCTCTTTCCTTCTAGCTTTACATCTATGATGTTTTTAATAAATTCGTCGTGTCTTATTAGGTGTCCAATCATCTTGCCTCAATCTAATTATATTAAGAGACCCAAAATCCCATCGAAAATATAAACTTATTATATTCTTGCTCTTCGTATCATTAGTGTAATTGACCATAAACGCAAAGTGCTACTTTAAGGCAAATTAGAGGTAACCAAGTATGCAGATTCCATCGGTTTGTTACTACTTACCCTAGTTCATGTGTTGCATACTAAATGTTCGCGTATTCACAACTTTTATACTTATTAAGGTGCTCCCTCACCGCAAGTATTCGCATGTAATGTAACTTGAAAGATCCGAGCATTACATCATGGAGAAAGGAGAAGTTCCACTAAAGCGGCACACTATGATGGCCATTTTGACATTATCCCGCTCAGTTTCGCGAAATCTTAATTAATTACTACATTAAACTAGCATATATTTTCTTATTATGTAGTTAATTGTGTACATCAACTTTGGTATCATTTTTAAATATATTGACGGGCAAAATTAATTGCTGTACTCTATTATGTCAAAAATGGTTATCATTGCGCGTTTAAGATGTAAACTCAGTATAACAGTCAACGTAATGCTCAAAATCAAACCGTAAATGATACATTACACGTGAATATTCCTAGTGAGGGTGCACCTTTAGGAACTTGTATGACGCAAATAATTTTATAATGCCGTTTGAACATTATTGGAATGTTCAATATTTATTTTACGATTTGCCTATTACATTTCGTAAAGTAAGAATTTTCAGATGGGAATTAGATATTAAAAATAATTTCTTTCAACCATAGAACTCTTTTCATATTTGCGAATTTTTGCATTACATAGTTCTATATTACTTTTGCAGATTTTTTACAAATCGTACGCGTTGTTAAATTTTCTGTTTTGTATGGAATTATGATTACTACTACAGCAGAGACCAGGGGAATTAAAAAGGCCACAGCGAAGCAATTCATCTAAAAAAGCAATATTGCAATTTGTCATTTGCGCATATGAAAGTAAGTGCGCAATGCACACAAATGTCAAATAGCAATATTGCTTTTATTGGATGAATCGCATTAAGGTAATATTCGAATTTTTCAAAATAAAACAAAAATCACCTGAGCTACCTGTTCAGTAATGAGGGTTATTATTTCATACAAAACTGAAAATGCTGACAACGCGTAGTCTGTATCTACTTTTATCATTACGTACTTAACTTTTCATGTAGGTACTTACAAATTCAAAAATTTTCAAAAGACAAAGAAAAATCATTTTCCGCTTTTCTTTTTAACATAGCATCAGCCTTAAATGAAAGCTTACCAAAAATATTATAACAATATAAAATGCGGTTTATTATACGTTGACCGTGGGAACGACTCGCCCACTACAAGTAAGGAATCAAATTCTTTAAACGTTTGTCATTTAGTTAAAGGTGCTCAGCCAACGAGACGCATGTTGCGACAGCATCTTTGCAGCATATCACAACCTAAGCTTAGAACTCTATTCTCAGTTGGGATTTTTTCATGGTTGGCGCAATTTCATGACGCCCTTCCGCCCGCATATGCTTCTCCAGGTTTCCATTATAAACGTCACTCCATATGCTGTAGCCTTACATGATCGCCCGATCAGACTTAAAAAAATGTATTTCTTTATTCAAAGTATAATTATTACAAAGCATTAAATGTATAGTCTGTTCTAATTCTACCCTACAATCCTATATTTTCCGTTACTTCGAAATGTGGTTTGGCTGGGAAAACCAAGGAGCGCCATAGAAACTATTCAAAGACATTTTCTCTTCTATCGTGTGGGTTACAGAATGGATGACCAACCTCATCAACCCTTGGCTTATTATTGAGCCAAGGCCCCTGACGTGACTCAAGTAACGACTACGTTCTTACACCAGTAAGTAACCGGGATCAACTCATCAAAATAACATCGACAAAAAAACAAAAACTAAGACAAAATACATCGTTACTATAACATTGTTTCTACAGGTGTTAAGCAGATCTGCGTACTTGAAGGACGCAGGAGTATTATACGATCCTGACGACTCGATAACTCTCTAATGCCCTAATGTGGCCAATCAAGCCAAAACAGCAAAAAGATTCAGGTCTCCGATATACCAATTCCATTCGTTGGTTAGGCTTGTGCTTCTACAGTTATCACTCCACTTCGCGCCGCTTCTTTGCGGTATTATCTTTTCAGAGAATGTCCTGACTCAAAATTAGCGCACGCTTACCGTGGCCTAGGCGTTTATCTATTTTCTGAGTGAAAAATAATAATTTATTATTCAGTGACAGCTCTTAAGTGTATCCCATTTTGCCGGCAGGGTAGTGTAGTGAGACAAGTCACGTTTAAAACACCGTGCATCTGAATGTGTGAGCAGCCTTAAACCAATTTTACTAAAACAATAGCATATTCATAGTCAATAGCAACCAAATATTTGATCGGTACATAAAAATATTAAAGTAGCGACCTTTATGATTTAATTCTGATTTTTATGACAAGTTTTAGAGGAACGGGTTTCATAATGGATTATACAATATTGAGGCAGAAACTGCATAATATAATTGAATATATTTTTCCCTTGAGAAATCTTTAGGATAGTAAAACTAATGAAATTAATATTCCTTGTTTTTAATTGTGTGAACTTTCTTTTATACATGTCATATTTTATTAATTGTCAGGAAAAATCCCGATTTCTTTTAATTATTTTAAATTCACTTAAAGACTACAATTTTTTGCTATGTTTTGTTATAGGTTTTATTAACAAAAATCCCATCCAAATGTGATTTTTCAAAAAGGAGCTTATGTAGTTATATATACCTAAAGTGTCGTAGTATTTTAACTCGTATGTGTTCGTTATAGTAAACTTTGTGATTAAAGTTGAGTATTTGTTCTTTCAAAATACCTAATTATAGAATCACTCTTTAAGTAATGTATATATGACCTTCGCGGACATATAGCTTGATCTATGCTACTTGAGATCGATTGTTGTTAGCAAAATATACAGTTACAAATGTCAATTTTGTAACCACATATAAATAACATCATAATCATAATAGCTTCCACCTACTCTAATGTTTACCTTACCGTAGCAGCTTACTATAATCCAAAATATTTATATTATTGCGACTCAGATTAGACGCAATAGGCCTCCAAATATATTATTAATTCTTGTCACTAACTTGGCGTAAGTCATTAATTCTATGGTTAAGTATATAAATCTTTTTATGGACCATGGCGATTTGTAGGTGACAGTTTCGCTAATAAGACAAATCATCATTATTATATAAAATAGACAGAGATTGGCTACGTTTTGAAAACCCAATCATAGTTTCTGACATGACATTCGACGGCCTTGGCCAAGTTGCTAATGATTTCAAAAACCAACGTAGGAATTGTGTCCTTTCTATCACGATGAACAAACGAGCGACTGATATAAACTTAAGAAGCATGTGCCCGCATGCCATGCACCGCATGCTTCGCTTCATAGTCAGCATGTGCTACGCACGTATATCGCATAGGAAGGCATACGGCGTGGGGCGTGCGAAGCACATGTCACGCGATTTGTGTATCCGTCGTAAGGATTAAAGGGAGTGTGTTTATGTATATTAATTATCAGGTTATTACTAGGTAAAGACCTATAAGCTAAGAGATTAAACAAACATGATCATAAATCTAAGTTGCAATTAGGGGCTAATGAATACGTACTTAATCATATTTTATGATAGCAATGCAAAAAGGGCAGCCACATGTTGTAATATTCTTATTTGGTATTCTGCTCAATTACCATAAATATCATAAATAAATTATGATTTCAATTTTTATTCGCTCCTAACTTAACAATGTAAAAAGAATATCGAGTTAGCAAAATTAAGAAATCGCGCCAATATCTTCTCTGGTTCCCGCCAAGAAAACTGTCTACCCCAAGCCTTAAAAAAAAGAAATGTCAGTCGACCCACCGCCATCGCGCGCGTTTCTTTGCAAAACATTTAATAACGTGAAAATCTTTAAAAACGTGGAATAGCTTCGTCTAAAACTTAAAATTGCATTAAAAGGAGTTGAAAGACAACATATACGGAAGAAATCCTGTAAGTACAGCTTTCTTTCGTCGGTATTTTGTTTCGGCATTTCTATTTTAACTAAATCTTTGTTCTCCAACATCCATCCATGTTTCTTAAAATGTCAGTGCCTAATATTTGTACTTCCATGTTATATTTATATGAGTACCTTTGTTCTTAATACGTCGTAACTGGTATTTGTAAAAATCTATTTTTAAATGTTAAAAAAAGAAAAACAAAGCCATTATCTTAATACTTTTTTTTCTCGACCTTTTCAGGCATACCGTGACCACAGCCGCTGCAACGCTGCCGAAACTTTGAGATAAATGTATTAACAAGGTAATTGCTTTTAACCTTATATAACATTTAATCACGTATCGAACCGATAAAAATAGTTGCACTATAATATAAAGTGCGCGAATTCATAAAAAATACTATTACACGCTTTAACTAGTATCTACTGAAGGTATACGGCTGTGTCTACCTCGATAAAAATTATATATTATTTTCACTTGTTTTATTTTTAAGTTTTGTAAAATTTAAGTTTTTTTTTATATTAGTGGCAAATTAAATTATTTATGTTACAAACAATAAAAATATCCTTTATTTCGTAATAAAATAAAAATATATGCAAAAATGCCACTTCATTTTTAAACATAACACAAAATTCTAATCGCGATCGCATTAAAAGTGTATTATGAATATGTATGTATGGATTTTATGGACCCCCGCGGCTTTGTTATAATGTAAGACTGCCACTATGTCATAATATTATTTATTGATGGCCCTATTAGCGGGTCAGAGGTGACATAAAGGTCACGAGATGTCGACAAGATAAGCCGTTTTGTTTTCACATTTTTACGATTTTGTTACCTATATTACCATAGGCCTGTTCGGAGAGCGCGTGACTTACGTAGTAGTGTCACAGGTTTGCTCGCGCCCAACTGGGCACCCTCAGGCCTGTTGTCTTAAACGTTGTACCGGGTGAGAGCCTTCAGCGCTCCCCATTTGTCCGGCCAAGTAGTTAATGCCATCTGCGGCAAATCTACAATAAGTCACGTCAAAAAAAAAAAAAGTCACAGGTTTGAATCCCGGTTCGGGCTCTTAACCACTGACTTATGAGTTTGAGTTCATGTTTGGATCATAGATAATTATAGAATAGAACAGAATAGAATAGAATAACTTTATTCCCAAAACAGTGCAGTACAATAGTAGAGAAGATAAAGATAAGTATACAAATCAAAAATACACTGCCAGGGAAAAGGGACTGACTCAGCATGTTGTTGCGAAGGATAGTAGAAATACCACTCTTAGCAACACTGATATTCTGCCAGTACCTAATAATAATATTATTATAGTCATCATCACCTCATCAAGGTTGATGAGGTTGGTAATTCACTCCACAACCCACACGATAGAAGAGAATATACGTATAATAATAATTATAATGCCGTGCCGTGCTTCGGAAGGCACGTTAAGCCGCTGGTCTCGGTTACTACTTACTTATGTAAGTTAGTAGTCGTTACATAAGCCATGTCAGGGTCCTTTGGCGGCTCAATAGTAACCCTGACACCAGGGTTGATGGGGTTGGTAATCCATCTCACAACCAAGAGAGATAATATAATGTTAATTGAGGGTGGAAAGGGATTCGCTTCGCAACACCTTGTTTTTTAAATAGACCATTTTAACCACAGTACCTTTGACGTAAAGCGGGTTGAGTGAAATAAGGAAAGTCGTAAAAATCACATAGCTGCAGTGTAACCACAACATTGCTCAAGTGATGTTTCACAACAATACATCTTTGACCACTGTGGGTCATATTAAGTGAATCTTTTTTGTGAGAAAGTGGACAAGGTTGGTTAGATGACCCTATTTTATAGGATTTTGTCGCCAAGTTTGAAGGCAAGCTTTTTAAGTAAGGTTTGGTATAATTATCAATTGTATATAATTTGTTTTTATTTTAAGTTTTGTTAAATTATTTTACTTTTATTTAATTTTATTTTTATTCTTTATTTTGTTTTATTAGTCTATTTCTTATACGTTGTTTAAAGTTTATGCGGTTATTATCATAATTAAAACACATAAAAACCGGGTTCTTACCGCGTTTTAATCAGGGATATGATATTTCAACACTGTTGCTAGTGCCATGATCACGGAATTGGTATCAGATGTAGGTAGGGTACCTATACCTATTTATTAGTTTAAAAGAAGATGAAGTAAGTAATGTTTCAAGTCACAAAGCAGACCAATCGTTTCAGACTTTTCTATTTCTCTCTCTCTCTTTATTTAAGAGCTGCGCTCTTGTCGGTGGAGTAATCGCCATTCCTCTCTTCTTCCCGCCAAAACCTTCACCTCCTAATACGACACAACCTGCACATTATCTTTAATTTGTTTCATAAATGTTCTCCTAGGTGTACACCTTCCTACACCTATTTATTAGTTTAAAAATAAAAGTAAGGACCTACATGTAAAGTTGAAATTAGCCAGTGTTTCTTTGAAGAAACTTTTTTCATGGATCGTGCGCACGGCTAAAGATAAATCATGACTTATGACTATATCTACCCCTGTCTACCTCGACTATCCATCACAGTACCTAAAACAGAAAGTGAAAACAAAACACTAGTCATACAACGAAAAATAGCGTCGCAAAAGTCATCATAGAATTCCGAGCATTAATTTCGATAAATTATAGTAATTCCGCGCGACCTATGAACCTGTTATCGCTTGTAATACTTCACTGCGATACTTGTCGACTATTTAGAACGTACAGACAGACAATGCACGTTCAATATAATGACGGTACAGTGGCGAGTGCCATGGTCGTTTGCGTTCTCACGCCGATGCGACTATTTGTGCTTAAGGCTGGAGATTTGGGTATAAGAAGAGCGATTTGCGGGGAATAGTTTGCACTATAATCTACTACTGGCTCCGGCTATTTTTTTTATTTTACTTTTTACGAATTTTTTTTTTTTTTCATAAAATAGACTCGTGTCTGACCACAGTTTCACCTGATGGCAACTGACGATGTGGTCTACGGTGGATCACGCTTACCTAGCAAATGCCTATAATAACGAATGTCATAATATGCGGGAGTATCCGTATACGTTAGTCCCGGTTGCTAATCACTGATGAAAGTAAGTAGTCGTTACGTGAGTCATGTTAAGGGCCTCAAGAGGCTAAATAATAACCCTGACACCAGCGTTGATGAGGTTGGTAATCCAGCTCATGACCCACACGAGAAAAGAATAAAGACCAGTCCAATGGCATAGACTGTACATACCTCACCACAAGTTTTCTTATCACGAAGGTTAGGGATTCCTACTGTAAATTGAGAGAGAGAGAGAGAAAGAATTAAAAGAATACAATAAGCTAATATAATGTTCTAACCAGACTAGGGATCACAAAGAGAATTTTGTGATGTTCCCACCGGAAATCGAACCCGAGACCTCTAGATCCTAGCGACCGATGCTCTAATCACAAGACCACAGAGACCGTTAAAGCAGCAACGCTATTTCGTAAAAAATACTATTTCAAAATTGCTCTCCGCTCTGTTCATCACCCAGCCCGCTCCACAGCTAAGATGAAAATCGTCGATCGCCGCGGGCGCTGCGTGCGAGTAGTAGCGGCCAGTCCATCATTCCGCTTACGCTGATCACTATGACCCATATTCCAGCTAGGTTTTATACTACGTTCGTTCTCAGCGCTATTTGTCTAGGTTATCTAGACAGGATTCAATTGTCGGTTATTTGAGATGGATGCTCAATTGTTTTGGTCCGATTGAAATGTGAAGGATGTGAAGGTGGAGCTTTAAAGGACAGAAGGGAATAAGCTTCTTGGGAAACTACAAAGAGTTTTTTCTTTTTTTTTTATCCATGATATGAAAGTCATCACTTTGATATTAAATTATCCATAATATTAAAGTGGTCAAGTGTAGAATATGCTTATCTGGAACTCTCCCTTAAAGAGGCCCAGATTGTACTTAAAGGGATGCAAATTCGCAAGCAGAACATTCCAGACCATTCCAGAACATTAGAACGTTTTTATTATTCGCTACATGAAAAAACTAATGTTAAACTTTTTAATTCAATTACATTTCAGCTATAATGTACATCGCGGCAAATTGAAAAAGTCTAATCTAATCTAGCGTATAAGATCCCACTGCTGGAGGAAGCCTCCCCTTCCTCTTTACATTTTTCCTGTGCGCACTTCCGGCCAGACCCTCCGGTAAGCGTCCAATTCGTCACGCCATCTCTTTCGAGGTCTACCACGACGCCTGTACCCGTCATGAGGCACCCAATGCGTGACGATCCGTGCCCACCGCTAAGGGTGCATGCGACAAACATGTCCGGCCCAATCCCATTCAAAAATTATCCAAGTTCAAAAAACCACTTCCCAACGAGACACATCCCTACACTTTGTGACCCGAAGCATCAGTAAAAAAAAAAACAATAAATTCTTCACAGCCTTTTATGTAAGTGTATCACAGTATTCAGTTACCAACGACAAAACCAATTTTAAGCGAGTTACATGACCCCAGTTGCGCAAACGCATCGCCCCTGATGTATGGATTGTGATTTTTGAACGCGATTACTTTAAAATTATTACGTTGCCTTACATAATGTATGTACAAATAACTACACTCAAGTGTCAAGTGTACTTGACTATAAATTTTGCAAGGCAGTGTAATAGATGCTTTAGTTTGTCGTTATACTGCCCGGCAGTGTGTGTGATAAAGTAAATTTTGTAGACAGGAAGGGAGTCTAGACGCGGTTTTAGATGTTAGTGATCCTTCATAGCGATATCCTGTTTTCACAGGATCTGATTACCTAACTTGAAGATTTGTCAGGACCGGTTTTTTACAGAAGCGACTGGCTGGCTGACCTCTCAACTCGCGAAGGGAAAACCAGCCCAATACAGGTCACATACCTCCGAAACGCATTTCTCGGGAATATCGGTTTCATCGCGACGTTTTCCTTCACCGCTGAGCACTTGATAATCATTTATGATCCAAACACGAATTCGACAACAAATTCGAAAATCATTCGTAAACTACAACTTCACAGTGAGAGTCGAGCGTTTTCCCAACTGGGCTCTGGGTTAGACACACAGGTAAATACATAATAAACTCACTTAGTAATACCTAATGGGATAGGGAGAACCACAATTAATCAAAGACAAGTCGCAGCCACTGTTAATACGAAGTCCTAAGATGGATATGATGAACCTTATGGTGATAAGGACAAGGGCCTATCGCCAATAATCATAAAATATGGTTCATGATATGCATCTTAATACCCATAGTCACGCATTCACATTTTCCGACCGCAAAACGCCTTCCAATTGCGACCTTATCATCAACATCATTACAGCCCATAAAAGATATAACGATTTGTATCGTACACTAATTAAAACTTAAAGATGATTTTAAAATATTTAATTACTAATAATATGCAAATTTGATATAATTTAATATGCAAATGTATTATCGTGTTTGACCGTTGAACTTTCTTTACAAATGAGTTTAAAATATTGTGTAACTAATTGTAAACCACTGACCTACTAAGAAGGTCTATAAATTGGCTTACATACGTAAATCCACTTCTTTTTCCCATCGGACTAAGAAGACTATGAAATTCCATTTGCTTTAATCCTGACACACGTCTTTTGCTTCGGGATTCTCTTAAAATGCATAAATGGTTTTGTCATAATTTTAATTATCATAATCCTTATCGCATAACGTTTTTAAGCATAATAGTACTTTCCCATAATAACATCTAAGAATACTGGTTTGTTAGGTAAGTATAACTTATTTTTGGACTAATAATTGTTGGTATAAATTTGATTCGCATAGAAATAGGTATCCATAATTCTTTTTTAGAATAATAGTGTTTTGTCATAATTTTTACAAGGCATAACAGTAGGTTAGGTTTACCTTACACATGTTTATCTTACACACGAAAAGTATGCTGAATGATGACCAACAGCATGAAATAGAGTCAAAAAGTATAAAAAGTCACAATCATGAACCATAATGCAGCCAAGGAAAAAGTAAGTTTCGGAAATGTTCAAAGTTGTGCCAAAACTTTTCTTATTCGGAGTATAGTTTTTATGCTTATATATCATTATTGTCTTAATTATTATGCTTATAGTAGTTATGAGTTTCAAAATTATGCTTAAAAAGTTATGACAAATTAATACTATGCGTAAATAATAATAGGACAAGTAACATTATGCCATGGTAAATTATTACATAAAAATTTATGCGTAAAAATAGAGAACCTTTTGCTTCCTCTACATTCGTCGATCGTTTCATACACACGCCGCCGGTTCAGAGTAGATCGTACTAAATCTTTTCCAAAAACATTTCCAATTTTGTCAATCCGTAATCCGTCCGTAATGTGAGTTCTTTTAGGTCTTCCTCTAAACTAAATTAGCACCTTTAAATATGACAAGGTTTGAAAGTTACGAATAAAAATGCCTAAAATAAAGTTACTTATTAGAATTGTCTTAGATGTAGTTCTTCTATTGTGTCTGTTATGGGGTAGAATACCAACTTCATCAACCCTGGATATCAGGGTTGTTGTTGAGCCGCCAAAGTCATCTGAGATGGTTAAGACTACGTACTTACATCACTAAGTAGTAACCAGGACCTACAGTTTAACGTGTTTTCCGAAGTACAGATGATTTTACTTTCACACAATCGGATGTTCAGTCTGCAATGTCCTAATTTTTTATCCCCACCGGCATACCTTACGCGTTAGGCGACACACGGTAATATTGAGATATTTGTAGTGTCCGGGGTGTGACCCGACGCACCTTGCGCATTCTGCGAAATCATCCCACACAAAGGCGAATACTTTCACCACGATAACAAGTCGAATACCAAAGGACACGATACGCCATCAAAACAGCTTAGAAGAGCAAAAATACGACATCCGTGTGAAAGATGGCCTGAGATAATCAAATGTGGATCCAAATCATACACAATTTGCATAGGTCACCGGGTCGCGAGCGTAGGCGCACCGTGTGGGTGTTACGGAAGAATTTCTACTAAAACGATACAGATTTACATACATACCTACACAACATAACAAGCTCACGACTATATCCCAATTAATTGATAGTCAGAGGTACATTCATCGCAAGAAGAACTAATTACCCACACCTCATAATGGTGCTAATTCCTACAGACGCCATCTAATTTTATTTTAAGTTATTTCAACCAGTCGTTCGTTTGTTCATCGTGATATAAAGGACACAATTCTTTTGTTGGTTTTTGAAATCATTAGCAATTTAGCCAAGGCCCCTGATCGATTGTCATGTCAGAAACTATGATTGGGTTTTCAAAACGTAGCCAATCTCTGTCTATTTTTAATAATAATGATGATTTGTCTTATTAGCGATACTGTCACCTTAATAATCCTACAAATCGCCATGGGCCATAAAAGGATTTATATAACCATACAAAACAACAACCACCAATTAATGACTTACGCCAAGTTAGTGTTTTATTTTAAGTTATACCTGTCATTTTCTTATCCGTTGGAAAAGAAAGGGACGGGTAATCGACAGGCATAAAATGTATGGAATACACGTCAATTTTAAGCTGAAATCTAAAAGAATCGTCTAAAAATTTTACATCAGCCAATAACCCGACAGAGTTAAGTAGACAGCACGTCAAACGGAAAAAAATACCAGCGATCTCGCCTATTTTATTTGCTCGGGCCTATTTAATTAAATTGTTGACAATCGTCCGTCCCTTTCCTTTTCGGCGGATAAGAAAATGACGGGTATAACTTAAAATAAAATTAGGAAGTGTCTGCAGGAATCGGGGCCAATATTGAGTTATATTATTATTTGTATGTCGTTTCCATATCTCGGTGGGTATACTATGGTGTCCTGGATTTTTGGAAGGCGTGCGTAGGGCCAAAGCCAACACTAACTTAATCTAAATGTGGTGTGACACCAACCGGCAATTATTCCTGTATGCAATGCACCCAAAAACAACCACCGGTTCGTGTAGGACTATTGCATATTTATAATATCCATTACTTAACGCTTGATTGTATGGATAATAACCGTTTATGCTAAAACTATAAAGTTACATACTACATACGTCGACATACGTCAGGAGTGCAATATAAATAAATTTAGTAAATCTTTATTTAAACATATTATGCAAAAGATCTCTTAGCTTTAAGTTAACTGTAAGTATTTTAAAACATAATAACATTAAGCGAACTCCACTCCCACAGACAAACCGAGGAATTGGTTTTGTGGGGTTTTTATTGTACCCATATTTTCTGTATTTCTCATGAAAAATAAACATTTTACTTACTTACTTACAAGAATTGAGTTTTCTTTGAATACTTAATCAGAGCATTTTCCTTATATTAGCATTTATTTCTAAGAAAATGAAATCATAGGGAACTAGTTTATGACCAATTTATGACCATAATGATACATTGTTGCCTATTCTAGCACACACAAGATCTTAAACTAGTGATGTCCTTCGCTTACAGTAAGTGTATGAAAGAGATAGAGCTAATTATAGACCACTGGCTATACAGGCGTGATGCTATGTTTTGTTTGTTTTTTTCTTCTGGCTTCCGCGGCTAGCGATATGTTTTGTTTTGTTTAATTTTAATCTTTCAAATATTTATAATTCACAAACGGAAGTAGAAACACGAAGCTCATTTCGACTCTGTCATAAATTAAGTCTGAATTTACATTGACACGTGTGCATCATATAATTCAAACTAGGAATTTGATTGATTTGAAAGCCTTAATTAGATTTGGCTTAGACATAACTGGCCGTTGTAAACAAAGCTATAAACATTTACGGCTCGATGTAATTTTGAAAAGGTGTAAGAAGAGTGTGATGAATTCCAAATCAAATTCGACAGTCATTGGTTTAGGCCTGTGCTGGATTCGAACCTGCAACGTCAAAGTGAGAGTCAAGTTCTACCAACTGGCCCACCACGGCTCTAATGAAAGAAAAACATAATATTATTACTTAAAATAAAAAGAACGTTGACATTATTTAAAAAAATGTTTATGTTTACCGAAAAACTTAATCAGAAACCTTCACAGGCCTTATGAGAAGTCATAAAATATATTTTTTTGGCAGGTCTTCGTATAAATCTCAATTATCCCAAGTTTACGTGCGTGTGTGATCGCGTAGTGACCATCACGGTTAACGCGGTTTACATCATGTAAATTATTGTTCCACTGTTCGCGATAAGCGAGTGATAAGGTAGCGTCAAGTTATGTGATGAGAAACCCGTGACAGTGACAGATGGTGAATTACCACAGATTAGAAAATCAGAAAGTACCTAAATATATTATTATTATTACTTACATACATAAACACCATCCTATTGCCCACCTGGGCAAGCAGAGACTATGGAATTCCGTTTGCTTCGATCCTGACAATCAATCAGTTCATACGCGCACGCCCGTTCTGAGTAGATCGTACTGAACATTTTCTAAAGACATCTCCAGTTTGGTCAATGTACATCCTTCTAGGTCTTCCTCTGCCAGCCCTACTACCAACCTTCGCTTTATATACTGCTTCCGCAATCCTATTATCCTTCATTCGCTCTACGTGTCCAAACCAAATTAAAACTCTCTTCTCAACTTTTGTCTATTATGTAACGCCTTTAATTAAAACGGAATCACCACGGTTTTTCTATAAAAATGTAGTCCATTCCTATCGCTACATCGCTATCATTAAAACAGATGATTTAGGGAAAATAAACAGCCATAAACGATGACTGCGCGCGAGCATCGGATATGACAATCTGCGTGGGTGGGGATGGTAGCATGCGCTATTGAAGAAGTTAGTTATATAAATTTATATTTGATCGTCTCTACTAGATTTGGATTGAATGAAAACCATGAAAATGCTGTCAGTTGAATCCAGGTGTATAAAATCATCATGGGCATTTTGTAAAAGTCAAACCTGTCCTCAGATAACATTAAAAATACTTAGCCGGAGTCCTTTTCAGCATAAGAACAGTAATGTTATTTGATTAAAGACAATAAATACAGTTTGACTAAAAAAACACATTAAATCAATTCATCCTAAAAGCAAAATTACACTTTGACATTTGCACATATAAAAGTTAATGAGCAATGTCGACAAATATCAAACAGCAATATTCAATGAAGTGTTTTAACCCTTTGATCGGAATATCAGGAATATCCCATCAAAATAGAATTAATTTACACTCTTTAAATTAATTATTTGACTTTATGCTTACACTGTACAGACACAACAAAATGATAGAAATAGGTTATAACTATTCGTATTGACGCATCTAACATAACATCATCCAAACATCAAGAATTTGTCGCATGTCGCAAACGCAGCCGACATCAAATTTCTGTTAATTAATTCCGCTCCTTCATGCTTCTCGCTTTTATATTTATTCACTTTTTTATCTCTCTCCGGCACGGGTCGATAAAATACCAGTTACGTTGATGTTTAAAACAAAAGCTTAAGCGATCTGCTTATTGCATAACTTCTAGACTAGAAGTATAGAAGAATAAAGAATCCCTTCAGCGACTTAAGTATATATTGGTCGCGCAACCAACAAGACACCTGGAGCCTTAGCCTAGTTGCAAACCATTATGACAATTGACAGTGACAGTGAGTGATAAAAATGGATGGGATTGACAGGTGAATTGTCTATCCCATACATTTTTATCACTGAAGTAGCATTTATACAACTGCATAATTTTTTAAAGTGGCGCGATGTGGTAGCTGTGTTGTGGGTAAGAAATGGCCCTTAGGGGTTGTTTTCTCTACGATGATGGACTATTAAACTTTAACGATGGGGTGGAAATCTGTCACTAATTGTTTCTCATATCCATCTTAGGTATACCAATTCAGTTTGTCTTGATATAATACTTAGAAGTTATGTTATAAGTCTAATCTGTCATAAGCATCTTTTCTGTATTTTCTTTTTAAAATGTATATCCCGATGTATCACGTAATGTTAAAGACTTGATGTTGCCCCCATCACTTTTTTTTTATCTTTAATCTCTACTTAGTGCTTGCCCACGTTCTAATAATATATAAGTACCGAAACCACGTTTAAAATTCAACTCTTTTTCCAGTGCATCGGCTTGGACTGTGGTGGCTTGGTAAGTCAGTCAATCATTTTTTTTACAATATATTAATTAATTGTATTTTACAACATTACAATTGTAAAATACAATTACGTCCATTTCAGTGTTTATTACCTCAGCACAGTGAAATTTTAAAATATTTCTGATCAAATTTACTCACACACTCAGCAATGTACATTGAATTACCATGGTATTTTACGATTTTTATATTTATTAAATGTAATATTGTTATCTGTAAAATAGTGGCTATCTACCCTAAAGGGAAATCGCGGGTCATTCCCAACACAAGTATCTGTTTACAGAAATAAATTCATTATTATTTTATTTTATTAAATAGGGTACAGAAACTTGCACAACCGCTGTCGCTTGTGTCTCAAACAGTGGCGTTTAGTTTCGTCAGCAGGGCTTATGGTGACCATTTTTTATTGTTAAGGTCATCGGACACAGCGGTGTCGTATTGTACGTTTATAGATTGTCGAGATTTAAAGCCTTCAGGGTAAGGTGTGGTGATAAATTTATTGACGCTTATCGTCTGAAGAATGTGTAGTTTATATGAGACTAGGGTATTTAGTTTTATTTTTTAGTAAATTAGGCGTTTGGACCGGTCACTGACATATACGGCCATTGAGGTTTTTTTTAATAGGATACAGTTGACTACTAATTAGAGGTTGGTTCGGAATAGAGTCATTCAAGATTTTGGTGTCGGATTTCAGAAATAAGATTGAGTTAATTTTGTATTCTAGGATTTTGTAGATTAAACTTTAATCAGTAAAGCTTATTATAAAGTAGGAGACTATCTTAAAGATAATAATATTAAATGGATTACTTCAGCTCAACACAAGAAAGACAAGAATGTTTGCAATAAAAACTTGGCCCTAAAATACTGAATTTGAAATAACTTTGTAAGTGGATTAAAAAGGATTGTGAAACACTTGATGATATTTGAACAGTAGAGTACTTTTTTTTTATATCCAGGCGGAGGATTTTTGAGCTTCTTTATATAAGTGGTGCATGCTCGCCTCGAAATGTTCGTGTACGCGGTGGCGTCCGGAAGTCGGGTCGCACCTTTCCCTCAAAAATGTGCGAAGGGAGCGATGGCTGGCTTTCGCGTCAACTCGTGATCGGGTGCTGCGTATGTGGACAGGCCTGCTTCTGTCAGGGAGCTCATAAAACACTGTTTCTGTGATAAAGTCACATAAACTCTTTATGTTTCACTTTCCTTCCACCGACTGTAATTGGAATACCATTGTATTTAAGTCTATAAATTATGTAAGTAATACAAACTGGTTTAAAAGAAAAGAAAGGAAAACATGAAACAGTAGGACTAGGGCCCTGTGCTGGGAGGTTTTCTGGCCACGTCTTTCCCTCAGCGTTACAGATTCCGATGTGGTAGTAGTTTTACAGCTAGTTACATAATATGTAATTTAATTATGTTTGACGTTCAAAAAGCGCTAACTTTGTAAGCCAATTTTGAAAAATAAATATTTTTGAATTTTTTTTTTGAAAGTCTTTTTTGTTTATTATTAATAGGCTCACATCTATTATGCTATGTGGGCGGTGTATATTATATATACCTCTGCCTACCCCTTTGGGAATACAGGGTGATGCTATGTGTTATTTTTGTAGAGTAGGTTGACACTGAACGTTTTTAGACGGATTATATATAGTTCTGTCATTTAATACCTAAATATCATTATCATCAACTTAAGAGCCACGGTCTTGTCGGCAGCATTCTCCATTCTTGTCTATCAAAGGCCAATTTTTTGACTTCCTTAGAAGACATGACGTTCGCCTTCTCTTCATTCTGTTCCAATTAAGCTCTTCTTGGTCTTCCCCTTCCTCTCTTTCATTCTATCTCCTTTTTTATGATGTTTTTAATAAATTCGTCATGTCTTATTATGTGTCCTTCTCCTCAATAACTCTCAATATACCTTAATATATATTTCCTAAATATTCCCATTTAGGCTACATAGAGGTACATCCATCACAATCTGAACTAAGTATTCGCTTTACCGAGCTTTCTGTTAGACCAACGTGATAAATAGTGAGCCTTATTGCCGTCTGTAATGGTCCAATTTTTTGTCAAATATTATAATAACTATGATATCGCATTGAAAAAATTGAAATAAACATAAAGTACTTACGTCCTTAAAATCTAAGTATATCTTCCATTAAGATACAAAGATTTAAACAATCCCAAAGAAAATCACAAAGACCGATACCATATAAAAAGCTTTAGCACTGGGGTGCATAAGTATGGCGGCCATAAGTAAGGTGTTATCTTAATGCTGTTAAAGGTTGCTTCGTACAAGATGCGCGAGCGCGTAGTGAGGTCATAGTGCATGAGCGGTGATACGGTTGAAAGTTTAAGTGTGTTAGTGATAAGTTTGTCAAGGATTTCAATTGGCTATTTATAGGGTATCGAGGTTCTTGGCCTATAGGGGCCTTAAGGACAAAAGGGCGTACTGTTAAAAGGATTATTAATAGTTTATCTAATTTTATCAATACACAGCCCCGGCGGTTGCGTGGCATATGCGACAAGACATATATCGCCTGCATTGACCAATAGTGTTCCTACAGTGTTTATTCACGTATAAAGCGTTCTAAGTATTCCATTTACTCTTTATTGTACAATTTAAAAGTGAAAACACAGTAGCAATAATTAGAAGGCAGAATACAACCTTCTTCTACTGTCGTGTGCGTTATGAGGTTAATATAACCTTATTGCTAATAATCTATTAGTTCAGTTTGAAGTAAAGAAACGTTCTAATAAGTCATATAAAATAATTAAAAAGTTAAATAAAATACAGCATACACTGTTTAGGTTTGTAAATTGTTTGTCTTTGCTATATATTATTTATTATTACATGGACACTTCGCCTGAAGCTTTCAATCAATCAATAATACTTTATTGCACAACGACATAAACATACGAACAAAAATAAGCACAATAGGCGGCCTTATTTCTAAACAGCAATTTCTACCAAGCAACCTGCCAATCTTTAGCCAATTGCAAACGATTGTGACATCCGACAGCGACAGTGATAAAAATGTATGGGATGGACATAAAGTGACATGTAAATCCCATACATTTTTATCACTGTTTCATAGATTGTCATAATCATTTACAATATGGTTAAGGTCCTTGGTTTATATAAATAGAAAAATCAAATCCGCTTCCCGCTCATCTCACGACTAACCTCGTTGCCTTTGATCGTTGTGAGGAACTGTGTCTTGCGGTAATGGTCGATATTGGAAGCAGATAGTACGAACTATCGAGTCGTTCCTTTAGATTTTTAATTAGATTAGTCCCTTTAGAATTCACTTGTTTCGAGATAGCGCTGAGATACATTCAAATTGGGTATAATTTTGTGAAGGACATGATAATATGAAGTGTTGTATGAACTATAAACGAATAAGAAGTGAGTTTATTTTACGTAACTTTTCGGGGTCTCTACAACAAAACGCACGATGGTCGTGAAAGTTTATAAAGAAGACTAAGCATATTCATTATTTTTACTTTTCATTTTATCTTCTAGGTCACGGGCCTTAGCCAAGTTGTAAACGATATTGACAATCAAAGTGACAGTGATAAAAATGTATGGGATTGACATATCATCTTTATGTCAATCTCAAACATGTTTATCACTGTCACTGTCAATTGTCATAATAGTTTGCAACTTGTCTAAACCTCCAGGTCTGTTTTAAGGTAATTCTAAGTTTGAAATCTATTATAAGCATCTGAAATGGACGGTAAAAGACAAATTTGAATATCATCATCATCACCAGCCCATTAACGTCCCCACTGCTGGGGCACGGGCCTTCCCTATGGATGGATAGGGAGATCGGGCCTTAAACCATCACGCGGGCCCAGTGCGGATTGATGGTTATTAACGACTGCTAATGCAGCCGGGACCAACGGCTTAACGTGCCTTCCGAAGCACGGAGGAGCTCGAGATGAAAACTTTTTTTTTTGTGGTCACCCATCCTATGACCGGCCTTTGCGAATGTTGCTTAACTTTAGCAATCGCAGACCGAGCGCGTTTACCGCTGCGCCACCGAGCTCCTCGAAATTTGAATATAACATACACTTTTTAAATCTTTTAGAATAGTGTTAAGTATTTGTGCGTTCTTCTTAATATACTTTAAAAATGATACAAAAAGGAAAATGAAAACATGTGAAACTGATAAATTATATCTAAATTTCTTTTTCCACGACGTGGGCAGTTAAACATTTAGTTTTGAAAGTGTCTTTAATTTTGTAACCGAACATTTTTATTTGATGCAATTTATAAAATGACCCGAACGTATAATTAAGTAGCGCTATGGATTATCTTGTGAAACTGTATCGGTTATTATTTATTGGTGAATGGTAGCAATACAGATTTTTATTGGCAAATACCTTTCGATATTTGGATCCGTATGTTTGTGTTGTAACTCGGGTGAATTCGGTGGGAATTGGATACGGCTCAGAGGTCATAAGCATTATGAGAATGTCCATCTACTTTCTTGTACCTATTTATTTTTCTCCTTCTAGGTAGTTCTCGCTTCAATTTTTTTTTTAATGTCCTTGGATCTTAGCTTAGTTACAAAAGATTATGATAATCGGCAGTAATGGTGACATGTCCCGAGAAGACATTTTCATAAATAAAATATATAACAAAAATATAAAAGCAAAACTATGTTTATGTGACAGACTAAATCGAACCTATAAATTATGTCAAAGTTCACAGTCTAGACATTTAAAAAACACAATATATAGCCGTTGACCTAAAGAAGAAACTTTAAAAAGTTAATACATTGTAAATAGTCCAGAATTTAGGAGATGTTTCTGTCGCTTTTAATTTATTGGACAGTGTTTAGATAATACGAATAGATAATGTAAATTTACAACCATTAAAGCTACGCTATTAAAACGTCTTAATTTCTATAAAACTAACATTAAAAAGACAAAACTTGGGCGGTCATTAGGTAGGGAAATGTAACCAATTTAAACACGGTCATCTCTTATGTGTTGAGGTCACTGATCTTTCAATTGCTGTATTTTTAGTCTATGGCATATATTAAAGAATAACACTGCATAAATGGGACGGGAATTCTCCGCCCCGCACCAATCCGTAACGGGCACTGACTTCACCCCCTCTGGATCTTTTTAGTCTTATATAAGCCGCTAAGGAGTGTGGGTGAGAGCGTGAGGACTGTGTCTCGCTCGCACTTATGAGTTAAGCTACTTATGCTGCACACGGTACAGGGTGGGATTTTTCTATGGAGTATCCGGGGCGTGCCTGAAGGTATATAATATGCAATAATGGATCGTCCAAAACGTAATACTAAACGTAATCTTTGGAGTGTGTCATGATAAAAGTGTTCATGGAATAACCCAAAAATCTTCCAATATATTTATTATAAACCAGATTTTATAACTCGGATACTCTCTGACCTTTACTTAACGAACGAATAAAATAAAAATATATGTAACAGACAAAAAATAGTTCCCCTCGAGACATAATCAATATTAGCCGTCAAAAAACACTTTACAATTCGTTTCGTATTTGAAATCAATCACACTTCGTATGGACTTGGTCACTTCAACGCTTCACACGATGTGGTATAATTCTTAGACTTTAGCAATTAAATAAAAAGAGCTATTACACAACTTAGTAAAATGAGACACTATGAAACGCAAACTTGAATTTGGAAACAAATTCAAAATTCATTGGTTGAGGCCCGTACTGGATTCGAGCATGTGACCGCACAGTGAGAGGTAAGCATTCTTTCTACTCGCTTTAAACTTTTAAGTTCCAACATGCTTCGTCCACATCAGACGCTGAATCTGAAAGTTCTGACATCTAAAAATCTATATGACTTTTCAGCATTTGATTATGAGCAAACGTTAATGTTCTACACATTGCTTTAAGTTAATATCTTGTACCATACTGTGCCGCCCAAGTGATTGTTTCCACCGTACATATATAAAATATAATATTTTTTCGGTCTGTCAGCCCGTCTATTGAAAGTCGAGCGTGTCTTATCGGTAATAGGATAATCATTATATGGGATTACTACTGTCGATTCGACGTCCATAATGAACAAGGAAATTTCATTTAAATTAGTTTTTTGTACGTACTTATTAAAGTTTTTGACACATCTGTCAGTCGTTCGTTTTGTAACGTCTTGGTAACATTCTAACACCTATTGATTATTATTTTTTTCTGTGTAAGTATGTTGCAGAAGCATAAAGACTTTTTAGATGTAAAATATAAACAAGTTCATATGCGAGCAATATGAAATCTATTTACTACAAGATTTAGTTATTGAAACTAAATTTTATTGCATTTTTTTATTTGGTCAAGAATGTGAATCAAAATTGGGCATGTTAGAACTTACAGTCTCAGAGGGGTTAGCCAAGTCGGAATGACTTCTAAAGGTGACAGTGACAGTGTTAAAAATGTGTGGGATTGACACTGTCACTGTACTATACTATCGTTTTTGTTTTTGACACAGTCACTATCGTTTTTCTTAATCGTTTGCAACTTGGCTAACAAACCAGGCATCTTATTCAAGTCGCACAACATACATGCTGTATTATTTTTGTTAGCTAAGAGCTTGTAATCTGTCACTAACATTGTTGATACTACTACTAATAGTGGCTGCAGGTTGCACTTGATAACTCCTAGTAGCCATGCTTATTCTTAAAGATATTAGTAGCGTGAGAAAATTTGCTACTAATATACCGTCTCATACTCTTAGCAACAATCCACTCAAAATTATAATTCTCAGTATAATTGCCACCTTCCGAGACCCGCTAACCTCTAGGTGTCTATTGACAACCAATTTGTCAGCCGCAACCTTCTAATTAAATAATTTGATCGAATATAAAAAGAGAGAGCCCCCCTATACAATAATAGAGCCCCAGGCAGGAACTATTATTTCGGTAGCTGCTACTTTATTGTAAGAACACTTAGATCGGTATCACGTATCGGAATAATGATAAATTACTTCGAAAAGAATTCAGATCGAATAATTTATTACCAGACCTCATAACACGATTGTCTACCAAATTAATTCTTTTGAAAGGTTATTAATTTTTTTCTTGACTTTTTTTTGTAATGACGAGTGAAATACATTTCGTGTTAATTAATAAGTTCTTGAATAGATTTCATCAGTCAAAGTTCATTATGTTTTGGCTTCCGTTTTATGGTTGTTTCAGTTTGAAGATAAAATTGTTGAAATACCTACCTTCATAAAAACTATACTAGTAAAATTAGGAATGTAGTAAAGAATTAAAGTACTCTTTGACATAATTCCGACAAAAGTTGTTTCGAGTTTATTACTTTACCTTTATTGTTTCAAACTTAGGGATTGTTCATAATTAATTCAAATTATTCAGGTTCTTATAGGTTAAGTGTTCGTTGTAGTTAAGATATGGCTTCTAGCGCATATAAGTTTTAAGAAATAAATTGTCGTAATATTATGCATGCATAAGTATAAGTCGTTAAGGCTGCAGTCTCCGCAAAATTTAGTACATTGTTATCATAGTAAATAATTATATTCCATAAGAGCAAAAAAAAAATTGTACCTACCTACATTCAATTCCAGACACTATTTCGCGAGCATTAATATTAATTTTCCTTCTTTTACTGACGAATGTTTGGAGTAGTAAAGTAGAGCAACTTCAATTATAGTGACGTCAGCAGGGGTGCGAGAGGGGTGAAAATATTCGGACTGTGCACTTAATATGTATTTTGTACACTGTAAGACTGGTGATGTTGTTAAGTTTGTTAAAAAAAGATATTGACGAAGAAGAAAACCTATATGCAACAGTACAAAACTATAAACAATAAACTTAAAAATTATGGTATCACAAACCTCAGAAAGTATAGTTTTGATGTCATAATCATCAATCAACCGATACCATCCCACTCCTGGGTATGGGCCTTCTCCATTGTACACCACCCTTTCCGGTGCCGAAGTCTTGATGTAATAATTAAAAAATATTTTTGCTTTAAAAATGCTATGTATAAAAACCGAGTTGAAACTGTGTCCTTTCTAACATGTTGATCAAGACAGATTATTATCATCATACAGTTTATAATATTCATTTAAGTATTTCTTATCTATCATATCCTTCAGTTCATATAATTATTACATGACAAACATAACATTAGCTCGCGGCTGAATCCCAAACGAAGTAGTTAGAGGTACATCCATTACAAGATAAACTAAGTATCCACACCTCACCGAGCTTTCTGTTAGACCAACGTGATAGAAGGTGACGTAAGTATAAGTATGTGCATAAAGCCCAATTTCATTTAAACACCGCTAAAGAACGCGAGCAATCTACATCTCACCGTAACCTATCGCCGCCTCAACGCCTGCCAATTTATCGACTCCATTTCTAGAACGGTTAATTAAACAGAACCATATTCATCACGGATAAGAGTTCCCATGTCCATCATTCGATCGACGGCTCTATTAGTAGTGTATTAGGCTAAATTACAAGTAACACATTAATGATCGTATGTTCTGTAATTATACTCTGTTCCGATAGCACAACCCATAATTATATAGATCTATGGGCATGTTGTTTTTACTGTATTTTTCTGTTGACTTTCTGTGGCCTACATGGTATGTTGCGATAGTTTATAGATCGTAATCGTGTTCATAGAGAGCGGATTTCTTGCCTCAGTTATAGTGCATGAGAAAATTTTGATCTTAAAATGTTTAATTAGTATACAATATGCACATACACGTTATTATATGTATCGATATCGAAGATAGTTAAGTTGCAAATGATTTCAAAAAGCGACAGTGACATTGATGAAAATGTATGAGATTGACATGTCGCCTTATCATAATCCCATACATTTTTATCACTGTCACTGTTGTCGAAAAACTTGAGTGTAGTGAATAAAAAAAGTAATATTTATTATTTTGTTTATATATTACCAAAAGAAGAAAAATATTTACAAAACTACGCCAACGCATATTACTTAGTTTCGTGACTCAAATTATAAACTTTAAAAATAAAAAATGTACACTAAGAATCCGCATATCTTTCTAAGAATCATTTGTTACAAATTAGCCAATACAATTAATTCTCCGTTCCAATTTTTACACTTCAACCGCAAAGTGAATCAAAATGAGTCATTTTGAATGATCTCAAAGGTACTCTATGATCTCAGAACCTTATAACTACATCCGTGATAATGTTTTCACATAAAACACTTGTGCTCTTGATTCGCAATCACGATTTGTGACTCATCTCTAAACAAGTTAAAAAAATCGCATATTTATGTTCAAACATGAGGTCTATTTATAACTTAGTTACACAGAGAACTATTTATAGATTGTTAAATATTATGTCAAAAACAAACGTATATAAAAACTTACTTAAAGCGTTGGAGACAAAGCCTAAAATGCATGTTTAATCAAATTAATTTGTTAATTTATTCTTCTGACATATTAAATGTAAACAAGATCATTTACTATAGTTTAGGTTAAAGAAATCCAATGCGTATTTTTTAATGCCCAGAAAATTCGGTAGTTAAATTTGTAAGAGCATTTTCCCTTAAATTTCGTACGAGACAAAATCTATCAGCTAACAAATAATTATGACTCGCTATTGTAACTAGACTTTTCTTAGATGATGATCAAACGAATTCACCTTTCAAGTCATATTTAACGCCTTTAACCTGTACAGTTTGAAATTCCACCAAAATCATATTACGACAGCATAAAACAATTTCCAATCAACAGTAAAGTAACGTCCCCAACAAGATGACCAATTAAAAAACATCACACATTTTCCTCATCAGGCCGTATCAGATCGCGAGATACAGAGTAGTGCGCGTACGAGACCGCACACATGCACGCGTGACCTCACACACACAGACGCAAGTTCACCTGCAGCGGGACCACTCGTGCGCACTGTCACAACGATAGGCTGTGGATGTACTGAGATTGGTTTACTTATGTATTTTTGCCTTATGTCGTATTGTTAGTTTGCTCGTCTACTTAAGTAAAATAATGTTTATTATCATAATTAACATAATAATAAGAATTTGGTTGATCAATTCTACAACAAGTCACGTCAAAACAAATTGAGGCATTATAATATTTTATATTTTAAAAAAGTAACTATTCTATTAAGATACTATATTTATTGAAATCTGTTAGGGATGACAGTTCGAAACGAGAGCCTAAAATAAAACACATAAAACAATTGCCTCTACAACGCTGAGTACGCCCCAGAAGTGTCTAAACTCTGACATTCACCGCACACAGGCGCACGCGCCGCGTCACCTGTCGGCCAGGCCGCGACCCGACGATATTAATACGCTATTGGTCAATACACTCACACTACTCTTTATCAAGTATCAAGAAGACCAGGTGTAGTAACTGTGTTATTTTTAGCATCCTATTTTGACATTTTTTTATTAAATCTTTAAGTTTCAATTGGATTTTGTTTTATTGTTGTTTATGTTGGCGCCTTTTATTAATGGTTTTCTTAGATTTAGTGTTAAAAACATGAAATTATACTATGATTTAATTTAATGTACTTACTTCGAATTCAGATACTTTTCGTAATCATTAAAATCATTAAAGAATTATTATCCTTTAAAACGAGTGTTATAAGAATTTGATTCGCATTTTGAAATCTAAGTTAGATTTGTAAGGTGTTTTCTAATAGCAGTAGTTCATTGCCAGACTTTCTTAAAATTCAAATATCATAGTTATCTCACCTTAAATCTTGCAGGTCACCGCAAAACTAACCATGTGGCAACGAAGGAAAATTTCAATTCGATCACCCAATTCCAGATCCATTCAAAAGACTTTACACACACATCGACAGAGCTACCAATGTGTGCCTCTTGAATGGTTATCGATGCTGCTAACAACATTCTGTATTGTATCGGCTTTGAATTAGAATAGAATTCAGGTTGCACTAGGAAGTTGGTTCGAGTAGAGCACAGTAGAATGGTGCTGGGTGTATTTATAGGTGTGTATAGAGAGGTCGTGGGAAGGTAAAGCGATGGGCGATTCAGTTAAGTTCCACACTGACGGGCGTTTCTGGCGCTTGTGAGTATGGGTGCGAATGTGGTCGTTACTTGTTTCTTGTAAGTATTCAAGTGACTTAGAATAAGGAAATTCCAGTCTATAAAAGGCCAATTCGTTAAATTCCCTATAAGACACGACGTTAACCTTTTCTTTAATCTGTTCCATGTAAGCTCTTCTTGGTCTTCCCCTTCCTCTCTTTCCTTCTAGCTTTCCTTCTATGATGTTTTTAATAAATTCGTCGTGTCTTATTAGGTGTCCAATCATCTTGCCTCTTCTGTTCTCAACAATGATGATGAGAATAAGGAAATGTACAGGCAGTGCGCTGCAGGGTAAATGGTTGCTTTATTTCATAATGACGCTTCTTCATTACATTATATTAAGAGAAGCAGTAAAGAGTTTACTGATTCGAATTGGGAAATGTTTTGATTACGTCATCTAAGTCTTACCTGTACATATTTTTTTATTTTCGTCACAAGTACCTAGTAAATACTTAGCGGTGAAGTGAACTTGTCAGAATGCATATTACATCGGCAAGGTGAGAAACACGTTTGTTGACTTCAAACAAGCAATGTGTCATCACCTTTATTCCTCAATAAAGATAAATAGCGCTGCCTTCGTAGAATTTAATTTAGGTCAATTTGTGTGTCAGGAAAAAAGAGAACCTAATATTTAACCCTGAGACACACAAATTTTTACCTAACCGTTTACTTTAGATTTACACTTCTTACTTTAGTATTGATAAAGGCTTCTACAGACATACATAAACTCATGCCCTTATGGGCGCCTTATGGGCCATTTTTAGACATCGTATTAACAGTATCTGCAAATTGTCTTTGAAAAATTTGATTTCTCATTTGTTTCTAATTTCTGATTATTTGTGGCTCTGGCCACCCTATAACGGCTTATTCCGGAGAAATCAAAATTGTCAAAGACAAGTTGCAGATACTGTTAATACGATGTCTGAAAATGGATACGACGTACTTTATAGGAACAAAGGCTTTTAGTGGGTCTGTAATAACCCTGTAAGGATTGGTGAGATTGGTCATTGTTACAAAGAAAAAATGAAGAACGCTGTGGTTTTTTTCAAACGCCTAACTCAATCAACTATTGATTCATTAAATACCTTACTTCCGGGCTCTTCTTGCTCGACCCATAAAACCAGTCTTAATTTTACTGCCTATTAACAACCCATATCGGAATTAATATAAAAGTGATTCAAATCGAGAGAATCGAGAAATCAGATCGATTTGATTGCCTTCTTAGCGGTGAAGTATTAAAGTTTAAATTATACAGTTAGTGGACTCTCGACGACACTCTAATGATACATTTTATGCATCGATTGACGCTGATGAGGACTTGGGTACGAATACTGGGTAGTTTGATTTTGGTATTTTAGATGCGCTAAGAAGACCAAGAATAGCTTACAATGAACTAGTTAAAAAGAAGGTGAACGTCGTGTCTTATAAGGAAGTCAAAGAATTGGCCTCTTGATAGACAAGAATGGAGAATGCTACACTCACAAGTGAATGGCTCTTGAATTAGTGATGATGAGATGCACATAATATCATAGAAGGAACGCTACAAGAAAAGAAAGAAAAAGGAAGACCAAGAAGAGCTTACATGAAACAGATTAAAGAGAAGGCGAACGTCGTGTCTTACAAGAAAGTGAAAGAATTGATCTTTGATAGACAAGAAGGGAGAATGCTACACCGATAAGAGCGTGACTCTTGAATTAATGATGATTATGAGATGCGCATAACATAAGCTCATGACGATATCCTGATTGAGGTAATCAGAGGTACGTCCAAGGCAAGAAGAACTAGACCAGACCAAAGTTATGTGGTGAGCTTCGAGCCAACTGTGTAAGTGAAAATATACACACACTCTCACACATAAACTTATATGTAGGTGTATGTACTATTGGGGTGGATAGAAAATAAGTCGTCGAAAAATAACCGTTACTTTCATTCATAACTATTTTATAAGATATGAACCGGATAATTTACAGAGATTCTTTTTTAATTTGAAAAACAAAATGAACCCATGATTTGAGTTTCAGTAAAATACTCTAATGTCAAAAAAGTGAAAATTAAAGCATATTATCCAATTTCGAATAAATAAAAAGAAAAACAAGTATAAAGTAAAAAAAGGTTTCCTTCCGGTCACAGCCCGTGGTACTTCGATCACTACCTTTACATTTCTAGTCCCACGCCTGGTTAAACCAATCCAGTTAAACATGACCTTTTGATGTTACCGCTCCGACTTTTACCTAATTACAAAATAAAATTTAATTATTATCTTTTACGTTTAATTAATATGCAAATTGTTTTTAATTAATGAATAAATTCATAATTCGGTGTGCGCAAATCATTTCTCGGAGCGATCTAATAAATTTTAAATTAAGTCGTTAAAGTCATGAAAGTCGGTTCGGCTTCCATAATACGCGTGTGATTGATCAACCATTGCTGGTTGAGTTCTCAATCTGGTCAACCACTTGTTCAATCGAAGCAATGTACAGACAATGAAGTAATCAATCGAATATTATACAAAAAAACATCCGTTCTTGAACGATGAAAGTCGTATTTTAACTATAATGAATAGCGGTCATGAAAGTATTAAATCTTGGTAAGATATAGTGTGTGAACCATCCCAGTAGAAAGTAGTTTAATTTTTTAATTGATTTTTTTTATTGTTTGTTTTAATGTGGTAGCAAGAGAAGTGTGTCAGGATCGAAGCAAATTGAATTCCATAGTAAATTTAAACTATATCATTCCATTTGCTCCGATCCTGACACACTTCTCTTGCTTCCTCCACATTCATCAATCGCTTCATACACGCACGCCGGTTCAGAGTAGATCGTACTAAACCTTTTCTAAGGACATCTCCAATATGGTCAATGTAAGTCCTTCTAGGTTTTCTAGGTATGTTAGAACTAAACAGTGTTTTTATATGTGAACAAATGTAGCTTTCTATTTATTACCATAGAATAAAGAAAAATACTACGTATAGAACGGTAACTTTCCGCTCTGTACCAATACGCACTTGGCGCCGACTGCACCCCCTCTGGGTCTTACTTTAGTGTTAAACGCTCGCTAGCCACAAGGGAGCGCGCAGCCTGTACGTCTCACTCTCGCATACGCGGTCCCCGGTTACTACTTACTGATATAAGTATGTAGTCGTTAAATGAGCCATGTCAGGGGCCTTTGACGGCTCAGTAATAACTCTGACACCGGGTTGATGAGGTTCGTAATCTACCTCACACGATAAGATGAAGACCTAATTATTAATTAAATATTATTTCTATTCCATTAAAAATTTACTCCGCCATCTACTCTCTGCTTTACTAGAGGTTTGAAAGAAGTATTACAAAAAACTTTAATAATTTGCATATTTTTAATATGGATAATCTTAACAATATACACAAAGCCATCACCCATTATAAAATTGCGTTATGTTATTGTTTAAAACTAGAAATATTATATAAACATTGAACGTCCAGATTCATGTTCAAATTAGAGAGTAATTACACAATGTATAGCTATAAATATCTCCAAACATTTATATTTTTAAATAAACCTTCAAAGAAAAAGTGGCCCTAATAAAAATATTGGACTAACACACTTTGGGCCTGTGAACGCGCGCCTTAGAATAGTCTAACGGCTCATTTAAGTGGTGTGCGCTGACGCAAACATCAATAGTGTAGAATTGTTGGCTTAACCAACTTTATTTACACGTCTAATGAGCGGTTGGAGCAAGTGGTTGTAATGATGTGTAGCCTTCTCATTAGTGGACCTAGTTGCTAGTTTATGGGGCTTTAAGGTATTAAGGGAGATTGAATACTGTGGTTTTGGGGCTACGAGCAGTTACTGTATGTTTTGGTTGGTTGGTGCTGCTTTGACGTCGGTTGAATCGAGTAAGTTTCTATGTTCGACTGGCGAATGAAGACGCGTTCAACTTCATACCATCCCGGGAATGTCTTTGTCATGACCAGATCTTAGAATAGATCATTTCATGATGTTTTCGACCATTCGTTTTGTTTGGAGGAAGCAAGAGAAGTGTGTCAGGATCGAAGCAAATGGAATTCTATAGTCTCTGCTTACCCCGGTGGGAAATAGGCGTGAGTTTATGTATGTATGTTCGACCATTTAATGAAATGATCATATTTCATGAAATAGAATATCACTCGTAGTTTGGCCAGGTCAATGAACACAAAATGTTGAACGTTATGAGCAACTAAACGCATAATTACTTCATGATATTGCCAAACGTTGGCAATCATGGTCCAGTATATCTGTCTAAGGGCTTCATATCAAAAGAGGCTGCAACTTGTGAATTTACCTTCCTCGTTAGAGAGTAAAAGATGTGAAATTACGTAAGCCTTTTAAGAAAAAAAGGAACCAAACGTGAAACTTTTGAAATTTCCCGCATAATATTTCAACGTCCGATCCATATTAAAATTTTGCCCGCTCCGAATGATTTACGTGTGCAATTATTTCTCAGAATTATTTCGAGCAAATGTCAACATGTGTATTTTTTTTAATTTATGTGGTAGATGACCTACAAGATGCGCGTTGCGTGCTTGATTGAGAAACGCATGTATATTTCATGCAAGATGATCAAAGTACGTGCATCTGAGTAATTTAGGAAGTCATAAGTCAATCTTCTTCTTCTATCGTGTGGGTTGTGAGGTGAATTATCAACCTCATCAACCCTGGTGTCAGGGTTACTATTGAGCCGCCAAAGGCCCCTGATATGACTCATATAACGACTACGTACTTACATCAGTAAGTAGTAACCGGGACCAACGGCTTAACGTGCCTTCCGAAGCATGGATCGACTTACTTTCGGACAATCAGGTGATCAGTCTGTAATGTCCTAACCAAACTAGGGACCACAAAGTAATTTTTGTGATATGTCCCCACCGGGAATCGAAACCAGGACCTCCGGATCGTGAGCCCAACGCTCAACCACTGGACCACGGAGGCGGTTGTAATAAGTCAATGATGATTTATTTGACGTACCTAATCATGACAGAGCTTCTTCTTCAATCGTGTGGGTTATGAGCCCAAAGCTCAACCACTGAACCACAGAGGTGGTTATCAGGCTATTTATAAATCATCTTTAAGAGAAGAGGTTGCGTGTATTGCAAGTGTGGAGTATCACCACAAACTATGGCTCACCTTTTGAGCTGTCCTAAGTGCCCTAACACCTGCACTATTAAAGACCTTTACGAAGCCACTGACAATGCCGTAAGCGTGGCCAATTATTGGACAGCAAAAATTTAGTTTCGATCGCATCAACTCGCAAAGAAGAAGAGAAGAGAAGACGATTAATACATCATTACCACCTGTTACCCGCTACTTCGTTCCCGTGGAACTCTGATATCCTTTTCGCCTTTTTAGGGGTTCAGATCACACTAATTTGAAAGCCACGCTCTTGTCAGTGTAGCATTCTCCATGCTACTTTTTAGGGGAAAATGGTCGGTAAAAAAAATCACATAATCGGGATTATCTTATTGAGCAGGCACTTTCTAAGAGACACAGGTCTCCAGTCTATCAACCGGAAGGGGTATGGAGCATACTTCACCACGCTGCTCTACTGTGGGTTCGTGGAGGTGTGTTGCGGTTCATATTAATAGTATTATAATGGTTTGCAACTTGACTAAAGTCCCATGGGCCAGAACAGAAAAGATTATATATAGTACAAGAACAGGGGGATTAAAAACGCCACATCAAAGCAATTCATCTAAAAAAGCAATATTGCAGTTTGACATTTGCGCATGTAAAAGTAAGTGCGCAATGCAAACAAATGTAAAATAGCAATATTGCTTTTTTAGATGAATTGCTTTGATGTGGCCTTCCCCCCACCCCCTTATAAGCACTTAGAAGAAAATGTTCTGTCAGCGCATGCGATTCTTCAACAAATATGACGGCTCTATCACAACTCACTTACAGTATCAATGTTTGCAAGTACAACATCGTAATTACATCAGCTTTTAACATACTGATTTATTAACTAGTTACTATGATTTTAATACGTCTTGTTGATTAAGTATTCAATTATGTGATTGGTAATAAAAGTCTATGGGAATATTATAGCATAATTGAAAGGCCGCTTTCAAAATGTTATTATGTATTATATTTGTTTGATTAGGTACTGCAATATTTAAATGAGACTTCATGAGATTTGATTTATTTTTACGATTATTTACTTAGTACTTAAATTGTTTAGAAAAACATAAGTAGAGTCGTTGACATAAATAAGTAGGTGTCTGTGTTATATAACTAGCTTTGTATAAGATCTTACATAATTAATATACAAATAAACTCACGCCCGTATTCCTTGACGGAGTAGACAGAGCCACAAGAAATAAAAAGTTAACTTACAGCCGCGACGGAAAACAAGACGGAAAATAATAATTACTTTGTGGTCCCTAGTTTGGTTAGCACATTACTGGCTGATCACCAGATTGTCCGAAAGTAAGGTGATCCGTGCTTCGGAAGGCACGTTAAGCCATTGGTCCCGGTTACTATTTACTGATGTAAGTAAGTAGTCGTTACATGAGCCAAGTCAGGGGCCTTTGGCGGCTCAATAGTAACCCTGACACCAGGGTTGATGAGGTTGGTACTCCACCTCACAACCCACACGATAGAAGAAGTCCTAAAAGTGCTTATTATGGCATACGACAACGGCTATCATCTAAACATCACCATTCGGGAGAATTCCCGAGAAATTCTAACCTATTTTCTTGTTTCATAATTTTCACAGCGCGAGTTTTCTGTAGTCGGGTTTTAGTTTAAAAATCATTTTTTTTTTAAATCACGCCCTAATATTATCTTTAAAAACGCGCTTACGTCGGGTCCGCTATAAAGCAACGTTATAGGGAACCGGACGTTATGATGACAGGTTAGTCGCTTCAATGTGGCCTTTTTCAAAGTTATTTAAAAATGTTTTAAACCTGGTATTAAATATATGTCCCATTTAGCGTATTATTATCCTTCTATTATCATGAGTCGTTTTTGAATTTGAATGATTTTTAGTCTTTATTTTGTATTAAGACGGATTATGTTTGAAGTTGCAACTGGTTGCAATAGCAACAGTTACATTTGTCCACATAAATGACACACAAATGGCTCTGCCGATTTCAGTCTGAGGACGTTCGTGAAATGCGAAATCAGATAGGGTGGCTTTTTGCCTCCGCGTACTTTCCGTGTTATAATGTTTTTACTACGAGAAGACATTCCGACTTTGTCGTATAATGTATCTTTGTATAGTTTGTAAGGATATATTTCTTCAGCCTTTTATACCATGATCGTAACAAGTAACATTCTCCGCGGTTTAGTGGTTAGAGCATTCTGCTCACGATCGCCAGGTCCGGGTTTGCTTCCCGATAGGGACATTTAATAAGTCACTAAGTGAGACTGTTCTTTGTTTTGCTAGGACATTGCGGGCTGTCTTATTAAGGATTCGGTCCTTGTGAAGGCTTGAGTCGTTGTTCTCGGTTTAGTAACCCAAAACACCATGCCGTCTACAATGGCCGAGACAACTCTTTTAGTGAAAACTATATCATCACTAATTTAAGAGCCACGCTCTTGTCGGTGTAGCATTCTCCATGCTACTTTTTAGGGAAAAATAGGGCAGTGGTTTTCCTCTTGCCTTCCGCCCCGCAGTACTCTGTCTGACGCGAGTGGAATGGTACCCAGAGTAGTCTATTTCAAAGCCGTACTAGGACTCTTGTCTTCCGCCTGTGAATAGTACTGACAGTTACTGCTGCCCTTTGTCGGGTTCCAGGTTACAGACCCTGTGACGCATTCCTTCCATCCTGCATTGCCGTACCGATGGCTCCCATCTGCGCCTCTACAACCGTTGAGGTCAAACTACACGTAAGATAAATTAACAACTCATTGGTGCAAGTCTGATACCAGGGTTTGAATCAGCGCTCCTCGTTTGGGAAGCAAGCTGGTGTGCCATAGGAATACAGTGAATATTCACAAAATAACTATTACGCTTCCTTAATACGCCATTCAGGTAAATTGTGCTTCAATCACAAATCAAAAGCTTACACAACTCTAATACTTACTCCTAATGCTTAAATAATCAATGACCCATCAGAACCTATAAGTCGTGTGTCGTCTTCGTATTGAACTATAAAATATCTTGACTGGACTGTAAAATATAAAGCTTACTATACATAGAGACGGTATCGCGAGCATGCGGGTCGGAGAGCGGGATTTTGTATGAAACCGCACCGCACCGTTTGGGAACAGACGCGAGATGCCTTAGTTCTCTGTAAGTTGTTGGGGAAGTTGAAGTATATATCCCGGTGGGAAATACGCGTGAGTTTATGTATGTATGCATGTATGTTGAAGTATATACGTACAGCACACTCGTCACAAAATATGAACCAGTCGTTCATGTACTTTGGCAGACGGGAACATGTGTGCTTGGAAACTCAATTCTATAATTTCTCTCATCCGCGGTGTTTCAAATTGCGACTAGGTGAGTAAACTCGTTCGAATTCAAAATATACTTTGTTGCATTAAGAAGCAATAAACAATATGGCAGTTTACATTAACGTCTTTTTTTAATAACATGACAGCATTACGTAGTCATGACGTAGTATCGTCCGCTTTACGACGCACGGAGCTCCGAGAGTCTTTTGCATTATAACCTACAAAGCAAAAAATCAAATATCGACTATGATGCAAGAAGATACCTCCTTATCATAGGAAGTGTGATCGGCTAACAACAATTGCCCGCCCCGGAACGCCGTCGCGTCTGTGTGACTCAAGCTTAAATACTGTTAGTCAACGTTGTAAAGTTGAAGATGGACCCCATATAGTCTGAATAGTTATTTGTTGATTCCTAACACGGTAGAAATTAAAATACAATGCTCGCTGTGAGCAGCCGTGTGTGTGACGTCGGTAAAGTTGAAAGCCTGTGGACGCCGATATATCCCTCAACGTAACTAGGGCTGCAATACATATCGGCTCATTATGGTAATAGAAGTTTGATTGAGAAACTATAAGTGACGTGATCGGATTTGTAACGCTAGAAATTACGTTCCAATTTCGTTTTCTTTTAGTCCTACTGTTATAAAGTAATTTGGAGGCTCGTGACACTCATTGGGAATTTTCTGACGGTTAACACAATATTTCTAGGTTAAGTAGAATTGTTTTTATTCAGAGGCGGAGGACAGGAGTCTAAAGGTGGAATTAATAAACTACTCTCAGCTTTGACATCGCTCTTTGTTGTATATTGTCCGGCCAAAGAATTACTATAACTTATCGTAAAAAATGTATTTTTCATGTAAAAATAGTCTAAAGAAATACGACAAAAATGCCATCTAATTTAAGGTATCTGACTTTTAATTTTCGTTTCAAACAAAAATGATGTTTGAGCCAGCCCTAGCCCAGCGCGTGCGCCACCGATGCAATTTGTAGTCAACTCGCGCGCAGCTTTCCCGATGCGAACAAACAAGGATCAATCTATGTGTGCTTATCTAAATTGATGCGCGTCAAAACACTTACACAGACGGGATAACGACGATTATACTACACTTGCGTGCAAAACTAACTACACTTTTCAATTATATTCTAAGCTATAATAGTTAGAGATTTACAATAAAAAGATTACTTACAGATAATTTTACGTACTCGTAAAATGTATACTTTTAATAGTTACAAAGAAAGCAAAAGCTTCCGTGGTCTAGTAGTAAAAGCGTTGGACTCACGATCTTGAAGTCCGGGTTCGATTTCCGATAGGGACATCGTCGAAATCACTTTTTGAGACTGTCCTTTGTTTAGTAAGGACATTGCAGGCTTGAATCACCTAATTGTCCGAAAAAGTAAGATAATTCCATTCTCTGGAGGGTACGTTAATCTGTCGGTCCCGGCTAGTAGCCGTAACACAGCTCCACCAACCCGCAGTGGAGCATCGTGGTGGAGTGTACTCGATACTGCCTCTGGTTAATGTTCAGGGGAGGCCTGTACCCAGCAGTAAGACGTATATAGGCTGGTTATGTTATGCTTGGAAGCTGATAAAATTATCTATAAAACGTTTTTTTTATTATTTTAAATAGATATACAGCCTATATACGTCCCACTGCTGGGCACAGGCCTCCCCTCAATCAACCGGAGGGGATATGGAGCATACTCCACCACGCTGCTCCACTGCGGGTTGGTGAAGGTGTTTTTACGTCTAATAGCCGGGACCAACAGCTTAACGTGCCCTCCGAAGCACGGAATCATCTTATTTGATTCAAGCCTGAAAAGTCCTTACCAAACAAAGGACAGTCTCACAAAGTGATTTCGACCATGTCCCCATCGGGAATCGAACCCGGACCTCCAGATCGTGAGCCTGACGCTCTTACCACTAGACCACGGAGGCTGTTATCTTATCTTATATAGTATATAAAAAAATATTTTTTATAGTTTAGCACTTATTTTTGCATGGCAGTGTAATGCATGAACACAGTAGCGAATTGCCGGTGTTTGTTTAGAAATTGTGTTTGAAGAGATCTTTGGCTCGATGGGTGTGGCTTTGAGAAGATAAATAGGCTTTTAAAAGTAAACTAAGTAATGTGTTTAAATTGCGTGTGGTTGGTGTAGTCACTGTGGTACAGTGGTGTGCGCTGGTTACTCACGGGGAGCGTCGGTTCGAGCCCCGGAATTGCACCAATGAGCTATTAATTTACCTCAAGTGCAGTACCTCACTAACACAGTTTGCTCGACCATTATAGACGGTATGGCTCACCACCTATCACGTTGGTCTAACAGACAGATTGGTGATGTGTGGGTACTTAGTTCATCTTGCGATTGATGTCCCTCAGACTACTTCAATATGTAGTCGTGAGCTAATACACCGTTCTACACGCGCTATCTATGGAGTAATGAAGGCGATTACTCCACCGACATGAGCGCAGCTCTTAAATAAAGAGAGACAGAGCTAATGTAATATGTTTTATAAAAATATCATCATCATCATCATCAGCCCATTAACGTCCCCACTTGGCACGGGCCTTCCCTATGGATGGATAGGGAGAACGGGCCTTAAACCATCACGCGGGCCCAGTGCGGATTGATGGTTACTGCTAATGCAGCCGGGACCAACGGCTCAATGTGCCTTCCGAAGCATGGAGGAGCTCGAGATGAAAACTTTTTTTTTTGTGGTCACCCATCCTATGACCGGCCTTTGCGAAAGTTGCTTAACTTCCCGCTGCGCCACTGAGCTCCTCAAAATATATAAATTATAAAAATATATAAAGACTTCATCCATCTCTCTATCTAAATAACTCTAATAGCACCAGACTACAACAACTAATTGAAATGTCAATAAACGAACATCAATAAATTGCAACCTATAAATTATTTATTCTAAAATACTTGGCAAAAGCAATCTTACTACCAGCCAGAATTACGAATCGATTCTAGTCTCGTTCACAATCGAGACAATCGATTTTAAATCCGATCACATAGGTGCATTGTGTATGCGATAACATCAGCGCTGTGACATTAAAGCTTTTAACATGTCAATGTCAAATGGTTCATTGTAAACAAAAGGGAATTTAGCGGATTTGTGTTAAAAGATGAGTAAAATGCCAAAAATTACAACAAGTTCGATATTTATCGAATACTTCTTCTTTTGTTTGGGTTATAAGGTAGGTGCCGATGTTAAAAAAATCACTAACTGTACTAAACTAGACGTTTTGTTTAATAATTACTTACGTTGCAGTTTATTCTTATAACATACCATCAGGAATACATAGCTTCTTGATTATCAATACGGGAGCTTCAAGCCTCAAACTCGGGCAACATAGTATCGAATCTATTTACGTCTAAGAACCTCTTTAAAAAGGCAACAGCACCTTTAACCCTACATTGTAGTGCCCTCACACGGGTGGTCCTATTACCAGGGACATAGCGCCATACTTGTCTATGCCTCGTTTACATATTCCACTATACTCGCACATAAATTGTCATTACGGTAATCAGGCGATACGTTCAATCGATAACTGCGCTTAGTTCAATCGTATCGACGATTTCAATTCACGGTTGGACGCCTCCTTAAGTATATTGCGTTTCTAAACGTCGATTCTGGTTTAATTTATTTGGGGTTTAGGGTAGTTAAGTAGGTTCTGGATCAATGAGATACTTTAGAAATAGTGAATTGTAAATTTGTAACGAAACGTTTTATAAAAATAGATCAAATATCGTTAGGTTTAAAAATAATAAAATACTTTTGAGAGGCTGGTCGGAATACGCACAAAACCGTGAGAAATAGGATGAGGATGGGAAGGCCTTTGCCTAATAGTGGGATTATATAGGGTAAAATTTTACTATAAAATTATTTCTTTATCAATTATCATTACTTATTAAGCGTATACGCTTGGAAACTTGTAAATAAAGAAGTATTCATATGAAAGATACTCACTTACATTGGTACCTAATATAATCTTTTCACTTTCTTAAAGGTGTGTGTCTATAGAACAAATACATGTTTTCATCTATCTATCTTTTTTCGCCGGATAACTTCACTACTTGTCTGAAAATATAAAAAAAGACAGAACCTTATTCGTTCGAACTCAGTTTCACTTACCAGGCACACTAAACGAGTGGCTTATTAGTTTTTTTTTTATCCGCACTCTTATTGAGTTTATCGGTTTACCGTCGTAAATATCAAACTTGTGACTCTAAGGTTATTTCATGTCTTGAATATGTATTCGATTAGAACGTTATCGATATAGGAATTTATACTTGTTGGCGGCTTGTGTTAATCCTGCTCGCATGTAAGCGTCCGAAGTATATGGAGTACAAAGTATGGTGCTTTTTTTTGTGTTGAAAGTAAATACAAAAGTACATTTAGGATATGTGGGCAGAGCCACAAATCAACAAAATTACAACCTGAAATCATTCTAAGATCAATATCACTCATGGTTTTTTTTCACGCAAATTGTCTATTCAATTATGCTTAGTGATTTTATATTGTGTAAGTTTTATTATTTGAAAGTTGTGAGGGCCGGACTGAATGCAGCCCGCGAGATCACTGCGACCTTGACAGATCTATTGTGACCTTAAATCCCTACATTTAAATATCCTCCTCTAGACCGATCCGTTCGAAGAGATCCAACGTCTTTTTGGGAGAAAGCTCCATGACTTCCTGGGGGTCCATTATGTGGTCCCCAAGTGTGCGGCTTCTACTATGTATGAGAGCCTTTATTGTATAAGTTGGCATAAAAGAAATTAAGTCCGTACCGTGCCGTGTTCAAAATGCAAGCTGAATTCGATTACAGTCAGTAAAAACCAACTAAATGACAAGTGCATTGACCCAATAATCTACTTAACAACTTACATAGTGAAACATGTACTGAATATAAAGCCTACACATTTTATTTTTACCACGCGTTCTAACGTCATCCGTAATTATCACACTTTTAAGGACATGCATAGCAGCGTTAACTTGTCGCTTTTTTCTTAGTTTTTTTTTTATTTTTATTTAGGTACAATTGGAAGACAGTTTTGTACTTACTGAAAAATAAAAATAGTATTGTTTCTTCTTTGTCGTTATTTTATATCGTTCGTAAAGTTGATACTTTATTTTTATTTTTTTGTAAAGTTACACAGTTTAACCTCCTAAGGTCGAGATTTCTAGACACAATTGTTAAAGAATGAGTTTTGGATTTTAAAAGGACATTTGGCCTTACGAATTTAACAAGTAAGTACAACAACGTGAAGTGTAAAGAATAAAATACAAATTGACGTCTATTTTTATCATTCGTGATGTCACATGACATAATTTACATTCCAAGCTTATACTAAACAGTCTTTGAACGACTTTGGATTTAGAACAAAACAGTCCATTGTAACGATGTCGTCTACAAGATTCAAATTGAATGTACAATGTAATCGAACGCAAGTAGAGTGTCAAGTTGATCGAGTTTATAGCTTGACGTGTAAACGATGCATGATGCGAATGTTAAGTAGCTGTGTAAGGTTATTTTTGCGTTTTTTTGTAAACAAAGTCATTCTGATTTATATTGAGTGTGTAAATAGTTTGAGTGGCTAGGACATCAGAGCCTTGCGCTGATTTTTATAAATATCACAGTATAAATACGACTGATATCTTAGTTGAATTCAAAAGTAAAAAAAAAAAAACATAGAATGCGGACAGCTGTTTGTCGCAGGCACGTTGCAAAAGGCGACTCAAGGATTGTATCCAATCCATCATCATGCTGTTCCTCGTATCCATCTTGAGATATAAAATCACAAGTATGGCTGTAAATTGTGTTCAAGTCACTTGTACCCAGCCCGATAGGAATTACAAGCATGAGTTTATCTGTCTGGCTGAATTAAGTTACTTATCATTCTGCTACAAGAATTAGGGTAGTTAAGTATATTTAAAATTAAAAAAGAAAACACAAGCTCACGACTTTATTCAAACTCAAATTCAAATTTTAGGCTCGTTAATAAATCTAAACTGGCATGCTCAACGTTGCTGTCAGCAATTACTAAAACGAGTACGAATGCACTCTAACCCAAAACATTTATTAAAAAAAAGCAACCAGTTGAGCTTTAACGAATGACTCGCATAAATCTACTCGATGACTAGACTTGACTCAAATTAACAAGAACTATTAAAGTTGACTTTCGATTTTATTTGGATTATTTACGATCACTTACGTTACTGTGTGAAGCATAATATTGATAGAGGTTGTATTACATTGACGCAAGTGCATTTATTTTTGTTGTTAATTAGGTTTTTACATACGTAAACATAGGACTACATAATCATCCTTCCGGCCAAGTAGTTAATGCCATCTGCGGCAAATCTACAATAAGTCACGTCAAAAAAAAAACATAATCATTCTACGCAACAAACTGCCCCCCATGTAATCCTGGAATACACAGGAGTGTCAGCACAACGGGTACAAATCCTCAAACGAATGGGGTCGCCCCGCGAAGCCTGTGAAAAACCCAGGAGGCTTCTGAGCTTCTGGAAGGTTGGCTTAAGTAGTTAACAATAGCACGCATAATGGGCCACTAACTAACTAACCTACGCACGTTGTAAAAGTTGACTAAAACATCGTCTCAACTAGGCGACATTTATCGAGGTCCGTCTGTCAAATAAAGTATCCCCGCCTATTCCCGCAGACATCGATTTCGGGCGGACGACCTCGGCCGACAACGCTCAACGATCTAACTATTTTGACAATTAGATGTTGAGAAAAGTTTGCCAAAGGGCAATGCGTACTTTTGACATTGTAAACAAAGCTTAGGGGATTTAGGATGTTTTGATGATAAGAAACCCGTCATCATTCAGTTCATCTAAGTGCGGCCGCTGGTCAAGACCAGCGGTATACCAAGGTATTGTCATCCTAATATACTCATATTAATGACACTCTCTTAAATGTCAGCTAAATAAATCCAGTAATATAATACAATGGTATTACGAAAATCAAATCAATCTAAATATCTATTCAAATAATAAGTGTACTCGTACCCATTAAAACTAAACTTAATTCTCCAAAACAAAATTAACAAGAATTTAATCCACTTAATATACTTGTCAAAACATTACGCCCCATGTCGACTTATGTCACGCCCAGCGGAGCGTGAAAACGAGGCATACGATGATCTGATTAACTTGATATGCGTGTTTAGATTACGTTTGAACGCTCACTCAGTTATTAAATCAATGTAAGTAGCCGTTTATTTGTGGTTTTTATTTTGTAGTCATAATTAAAAGAACATGTAAATATGATAGACACGGCCGCAATTCGTATCGGGGTGGGTACAGAGCCACCATCAAGTAGAAGTAGGTAGTAACTTGCAGCCATAATAGGTATTGAACTCCTAAGAGTGATTATTTGCGTACCCAAAAAGAAAGTCCATAATATTGTTGAAATCATCATCCTTTACGATATCATTTCACGGCATCCCATCTAAAAAATTGACAGGTCCGGATTTTTACAGAAGCGACTGTATCTTTGACCTTCCAACCCGCGAAGAAAAAACAGGTTAGATCACACAACATAAGGTGACGACTATACCCCAGTCAGGGTAGTCAGAGGTACAATAAGCTGCAAAAGTCTAATCAGTTTCTTGCAAAGTTACAAATAAACAGACGTTCTGGTTACATGTCGTTTCTGTAATAGACCAAAAACACCTACAAAAACATAAATTTTATAATTATGACAACTAATGGTTAATTTAACCACTGTTTACAAAAAATTCGCTGGACTCAGTGACTGAAATTTGCTCATTAATTGTACATGCATTGCAAGATAAACTAAGTACCCACACCTCACCCAGCTTTCTGTTAGACCACCACGATGAGCTGAGCAGCAAGGTGGTTAGCTGTATCTCCTTCTAGAGGTATAATTGTCGAGCGAACAGTGAACACTGCATTTAAGATAAATACCTTCGAAACGCATTTGTCGGGAATAATGGTTTCAAAAATCAAAAACAACTGACAACCGAAAACAGTAGCGTGGAGTCCGCATGTCCGTGAGACGCGATAATTGAGCCAATAGAAATGGATTATTTATCGCGTCGCGCGCGGTATTCGAGCAGCATGCTACGACTACAAGTGGCGATGCAACACCCTGCTGTGTTCTCATCTATAAATCTTTTGCAAGTCGCAATGCTCCAAGGAATTTACTTTTTTTTGTAATGCGGGATGACGTGTGTGCTATAAGTTGGGCTTACATTACTACTAGGAACTGGGGTTAGAGGTTGTTGGTTTGAAGTTATAGCTGAATAGGTGATAAATTAGTTGGATTTCTCGTTTGTATGTAGATGGGCTGAGTGTATTACACAAGAGCGTGATGTGGATTCGTACTTTGTGTTTTTTGATCGTCCTTTAGCTTTATCACTTTTTTTCACAGGGTCCGCTTACCTAACCTAAATGCCGTCGCTTATTCTTCTCTCGTGTGGGTTGTGAGGTGGAGTACCAACCTTATCAATCCTGGTGTCAGGGTTACTATTGAGCCGCCAAAGGCCCCTGACATGACTCATGTAACGTCTACTTACTTACATCAGTAAGTAGTAACCGCATCCAACGGCTTAACGTGCCTTCCCAAGCACGGGTCATCTTACTTTCGGACAATCAGGTGATCAGCCAGTAATGTCCTAACCAAACTAGGGATCACAAAGTAATTTTTGTGATATTTCCCCACCGACATTCGAACCCGGGACCTCCGGATCGTGAGCCTAACGCTCAACCACTGGACCACGGTTGCCGTTGCTTCTGTAAAAAACCAGACCCTCACAGGCCCGGTTATCAAAGTTATGATGAACCGACTGTATATCTGACTTTTCAACCAGCAAAGGGAAAGCCAGCCCAATTACAGGTTAGGTAACATATATCCAAAATGACATTTCCTTTCACCGCTCAGCATTATTTAAGATCCAAACATGAATTCGAAAACAAATTCGACAATCATTGGTTTAGGCCTGTGCTGAAATCGAACCTGCGACTTCAAAGTGAGCACACTAGCATGGAAGCAGTAATATATACAAAAACAAAGACAATAAGTACACTCGTTTTTATCTAAATAAAAGCTCTACAAAAGTCAAGTGAAATGACAAGCGCATACGCAAGGCCCTTATTTCAATGTGAACACATAAATGACCAACAATTTTGACAATTTATTGTTCAAGTTTTCTCGGAGCCGACTCGTTTCTGACCACATAAATCCTTTATGATTGGTTTTTGATTGTAGATTGAACGAAAGAATCTTTGTAATTACAAATTCTTTGGTTTCTACGAAGGAAATTATTTCAAATTTCGAAGAAATAACAAGAAACAGTTGGGAAAATGTAACCGTAATGTTGCAATTGTCCGGAAATTATTTGCAATCATATGTTGGTATAAATGCATCTGTAAGTTCCAAGTTATCACTTAATTCGGTTTTTCGATTCGTCGAAATCGATTAAAGTGAACATTCGGTAATCAAAATCGATTGTTATTGCATCGGATATGACTGCTGTGGTGTTTATGTCTTTATTTACGTATTTGTTAATGTCTTTGCTAAAGTAGCGTAGTGGATTGACGTGTATTTTTATAACTGTCTGGTTGTGGAAGTACGTCGGTTGTGAATAAAACAGCGGAACCATTTTTTACAAATATTGAATTTTTATAATATTTGCGTAAAATTATGAACACGAAAACAATCTTGAAATAAATGTCATTCATTAGTACCGGCCTCCGTGGTCCAGTGGTTGAGCGTTGGGCTCACAATCCGGAGGCCCCGGGTTCGAATCCCGGTGGGAACATTATCACTTTGATCCCTAGTTTGGTTAGGATATTACAGGCTGATCACCTGATTGTCCGAAAGTAAGACTCCGTGTTTCGGAAGGCACGTTAATTCGTTGGTCCCGGTTACTACGTACTGATGTAAGTGTAGTCGTTACATGAGCCATGTCAGGGGCCTTTGGCGGCTCTGTAATAACAATGACACCAGGGTTGATGAGGTTTGTATTCCACCTCACAACCCATACGAAAAGACGAAGAAGTAAAAGTAAATATTTTTCCATGCCTATTCTTCGAAGTCAAATAAATCATCTCCCTAGCGTTATAAATAAAATAAAATCTCGTACCTAAACTATGCGCCAACATTACATGTACCCCTTATTTACTGTTTCCATAGAAACAGGCTCCGGCTAGTTTGGGAACCTCTGTTCATTTGGTTATATTTTTAATATAAGAACCCATCCTGATGAGCCTAATTATATTGTTTTCTGATAATAAAAACATTTTTCATTATTTTCATTTTTTAGTGATATGCGAACGAAATAGAAAAATCTTCTAAACCTTTATTATAATTTTCATTCCTGTCATCAAAAACGAACGAAGCAAAAGAAAACTCGTTAACAACTTATTAAGTATGTGCGAATCATCCAAAAACCTTTACACTTACATCTTCTACTTAATTGAACAATGCCAGTCCAACTAACATAATCTCTTCACTCATTATAGTACATTTATACATACAGTTAACAGGTTAAGATTTTTTTACGCCACTTATCAAAGTATACCATACAAAAGTCAGCGTATCATGACTTGAAATAAATCTGTATAGCCGCTTTTATAACGAATCAACGATATAATTCATACCGTACTGGATATTATATCGAAATGCGAATATAGTTTTAATGAGTACTCAGTGAGAACATACGGATATCAACAATAGATCTAATCAGCGATCAGAAATCAAAAATCACTACCGTTAACGCGCTATAATCGATATAATCATTTCGATTCATATAGATCGGGGCCCGGTTGCACTAACTCTGTTTAAATAGAGTTACGGTGAACTTTGTTATGTAGCGGTCAACGATTAAAATTGTAGGTTATCTGTTTAAAATTTTGTTTGAAAATGTAAAAAAATATGACTAAGTGTTTTTCAAGCAAAGTGAATCTGTATAACTGGAAAAGGTAGGTTCAAGGATGAGCTAGAATCTTAGACTACAAATAAATAATGCAGACAAGATGAATTATGGTTACACGTGTTTTCTTTATTACATCTTGATAATGTCACTTCTGCCTATTAATTTTATTATAATTGATATTTTATTCATAGTGGTCAATGTCAGCATTTACATACAATTATTGAATTGTATAACAACGTATCGTTGGCCAACGTAATAATATAACTATGATTTACAGACGACACGATCCAAAAAGGACGAATTTAGGGTAATAAAATAGATACCATAGATACCAGACACAAGCAAGCAAGCAAGTGGTGAAAAAGGCCCTAAACTTAATGTGTACGTTCGAGCCCAAACAATTCTTAATCAATGTTATTCTCAATCTTTGCAACTGGCCATATACGATCGACATACTGACGCGCTGTCCACCAAATAGACATTCACACAAAAGAAAAGAAAGTGTTGAGACCGTTAACGATGTTTGAATTTAGAATCGTCGCGAATAGAACGAAGTTCAAATTCAAACTGTATTCTTTTTTGTCAGCCAAAAATATGATTCGGCTTTCTCTATTTATAGAGGTATGAATTGAAGATAATATTTTATTTATAGATTATGAAGACAAATAAAAGTATTATTTACAAACTTCACAGCATAGATACCTATCGTTCGATGTTTAAAAAAGTTCGCAAAACTTACTTTATTAAAAAGAAACATGGACTTCCATAAAAAAGTAATAACATCAAGCAATAAACCAAAACGCTCACCGTCGCAGGCGCACCGATATCATAATGACGTTTAATGTGTAGACGCTTTATGAATAATTCATCGTACATTTTGGCGGACAACACACAACCACCGTTATGTGTATGTGTACCAAGCTGTAATGGTTCAAGGTAAATATTAGATGACGAATTGTATGATCTTTCCGAAGTCAAACATTTTTTTCATACAAACTGGAATTTGGAAATGGGAGTATTATGGTTGTTGCTTACAGAATAGTCACGTATGAGTATGTACGGAGGGAAAGTTTGATATTTGGCTTACCGTTTCGTGACTTATATTAGGTCCATACTAGGGCTATACTAGGGCCGTATTAGGGCCATATCTCACAAGCACACCATGATGGTGTCACCACGGTTGTGCCAACAAATAAAAATATGCAGTTGATGGTAGCGCAACCAATAAAAACCAGATTAGGCTGCGTTTATACAACTGCATACATTTTGTTACCTGCAAGATGGAGCTAAGTGTATTAGTGAGATAGGGTCCTAATAAAAGGACGCTACACATAATAACGACACAAAAACCTCAGGCTAAAATTTTTCACAGAAATACAATTAATTAAACAATGCGGTAGGTGAAGCCACAATCAATCAGAAGACAATTGCAGTCGCTTTTGTTACGAAGTCCTAAGATGAATATGATGAACCTTATGGTGACATAATGGACCATCATTATATTAAAGGATATATTTTATTTGTCAATTTCAATGACATCCCCGGAAGGATCTCCAATAAAATAATCACGTGAAGTAAAAATTCTATGATAATTATGAACTTAAACAAACTTTTATGATATCAGAAATCGGAATCATTTATTCAACGTAATTATCATGGATAAACTTGTTGAAGATCAATATAACATTTTTGAATTTACGTCATTTCGCAAGGTGTTATGGCTGAGGAGAAGAAATGACAAGAAACAGCAACAGAAACATATCTTTTAAAGGTATACATTACAAGTTATTTAATAACTAGAGGAACACATTCAATACCAGACATTTTTATCATTTAAGTAGTCATTAATCTTATAATAAGCTTTATGACTTAAGGCCTTATTAAGTCATTACACTGTGTAGGTATAAAATTTATAGCGAACTCGTAGCCCCACCCACCTGATGCACATTAAACTGCCCAATATCGACGGATCGGGCCTGATAAATCGCGTAAGGGCCTCCGTAGTCTAGTGGTTGAGCGTTGGGCTCACGATCCGGAGGTCTCGGGTTCGATTCCCGGTGGGAACATATCACAAACAAAATTACTTTGTGGTCCCTAGTTTGGTTAGGACACTACTGGCTGATCACCAGATTGTCCGAAAGTAAGATGATCCGTGCTTCGGAAGGCACGTTAAGCCGTTGGTCCCGGTTATTACTTATTGATGTAAGTAAGTAGTCGTTACATGAGCCATGTCAGGGGCCTTTGGCGGCTCAATAGTAACCCTGACACCAGGATTGATGAGGTTGGTTGGTACTCCACCTCACAACTTACACGATAGAAAGTTAATAAGGCCTATAAGTACTCGACACTAACGAAAAGTTCAAAAAACTTACATCCAACACTTTATTACAAAGGCCGTGTTATACACTTCTCATCAAAAAAATCGAAACACCTTGCAAGTTTACGTTTTGTCAGGATTATCAGAAAAATGTGTACATTTAGGAATAAATGTTAAATGTCGTTTAATAGTGAGTAATATGAGCTTATCAAATCTTAATGTTAATGTTCTAAATTTAAATGAATTTTTCATAGGTTTCGTATTTTGTTAAATGAGTCATTTTTATTCCGTATGGAGTATAAAGGAAATGGATAAAACAACACACGTAAATGAAAAAAAAACCTAAAAAACGTTTATTTAATAACTTGTATTCCCTCCCCGAGCTCTAATTACTGCTTCCATACGGTTCTTCATCGATCGGATGAGAGTCACGATCACATGCTGTGGTATATTGTCCCATTCCTCTTGGATTGCATCTTGCAGCTGGCTAAGTGTTTCTGGGGCAGGATCTCTTGCTCGAATTCGTCTCTTTAATTCATCCCACCAGATGTTCAATGGGATTCATGTCCGGGCTTCTTGCTGGCCATTCCATAATAGAGATATCGACTTCGTTAAGATAATCTCGTACGACGCCCGCGGTGTGAGCCCTAGCATTGTCGTGCATGAATATGAAGCCGTTGCCAATAAAATGTGCATAGGGCATCACATGAGGCTCGAGACACTCTTCGACGTACCGATGACAGTTTAGTGCAGGCAGACGTGGCCCAGACACGAAAGCAAGCTCTGTCTTACCGTCGGCGCTGATTCCTCCCCAAACCGTCCACGAACCGCCACCATAGCTGACCTTTTCTTCAATGCAGCATTGTGCATAGCGTTCTCCGTCTCTTCTGTAGACCTTGTTCCTTCCGTCGTTACCATACAGCATAATTTTACACTCATCAGAAAAGAGAACTTTGCTCCACTGTAGGTATGACCAATTTAGGTGCTCACGTGCAAAGTTAAGGCGCGCTCTTCGATGGTCTGCAGTTAATTTCGGCCCATTTGCTGGCTTATGCGGTACCAGTCCACGATCCTTCAACCTTCTTCTAATTGTAGAGTCACTTACAGCCACCCTTCGTACAACACGAAGCCGCTGCTGCAGTTGAAAAGCGTTAAGGCGTCGATTTCTTAAAGAAGTTGTTACAATAAATCGATCATCTCGCTCAGAAGTGACCCGATTCCTGCCAGATCCTGAACGGCGCGTGAACAAACCAGTCTCCCGATAACGTTTATAGACTCTATGAACAGATGACAGGCTTAGATGCAGTCTTGCAGCCACAACACGCTGACTAAGGCCAGAATCCAGCAATGCCACAACTTGGGCGGCTTCTGTGGGCGAAGTATCCATACGTTTTAGAAAAAAAAACCTTTTTTCAGACGTCCCAAAGTCACAGTATTGGAATAAAAAAACAAAAAGTTTAAGGATAGGCGCCAATTTTTAGTTTTTAAACGCTAAATGTACTCCAACCCTAAACACACATTTGTCTCAAAACAGTGATTCATTTCGTTTATAAGATAAACAAATGAAATTCTAATTTTGAATTTAGAATTTTCGCTTATTACTGTAATGGCCAAACTGCCAGCTATACATTTATGTATTTTTTTTCATCGTATGAATTCTTTTTTGTGTTAAATTCGGACAGAAACAATGAAAACGGAAGTGTTTCGATTTTTTTGATGAGAAGTGTATATCAGGTCGTTATAAGACAGCGTATTTCACTTTAGCGCTTTCATTTTCAACTGTAACAGGGTTGCCAGGTGATAAAAAATAAAGCTCTTCGAATATTTTTACCCGACTGCGTATAAAGAAGAGAGTTTACTTACTACTATTAATAACACTATGCTAAATAAATTAGGTCTGTCTGATCGGTCGTACGCCATTGTGAATCCTAGGATGTATTAGCATTCGAACAAGGCTATCTCCTAAATATCACTATTCGGAAGAATTTCAGAGATATATACCAATTTTTTTGTTTCATACTTTTTTCAGCGCAGTTTTTAGTTGTCAGGTTTTATGGCTTGAATATTAGAGGTTTTTAACTTATTTATGTTGGCAATTTCAAAAAAGGAACGTCACGTCACTTTTTAAGAGAAAAACGTTTTGGCGGGTGTTCCGTCTGGGACTACGAAGAAATAAAACAAGTGAAGACGAGGATTATAGAGAGAAGCGAAACCTGAAAGACTCGTTGCTGTATTCTTTTGTATTAATATTTCTTATTATAATTTGTAGTAATAATATTTGGTTTCCGTAATGAGAGTGATATGTGGCACTTAACATTTACTGATTAAAACTGGGTATGTTACTAATATTTACGTTTTATTGTAGAGTTTGCTAACATTTATGAGTGGTCCCAGTCGCTGGAAGAAACATATTTTTAAGGATCCGGCAAGTGGGACCGCGGGCCTAGTTAATTGCGGTCCCAATCGCCGGAAACCTCATTTTTTATGATAGTTTCTAATAATAATAATAATCTTTATTGAACATAACATTACAATTTTACATTAATAAAAATACAGACAACTATAATAATATGACCAATTACTCTAGTTATGCGGCGGTCCCTGCACTAAGCTCAGCTTGTATCGCAGGGGCCAGAGTACGATTTCCTATGTTAGGATTTACAAAATGGACACACGCACAGAAAACATAGTTGAAAGCCCTGCCTACCCCTTCGGGGACGTAATGTTGTAGTCGTGTATGAACACGATCTCAGTCAGTAGACTTATCACTCATTGCGGCTTCCACCAGCCAACCTTACGTCCAATAAAGAGCAGACCCCACTGGCTTACAACATCGATTAATAGCGCCACAATTTCGCGGTATTTAAAACTGTATACGGGAGACGCTGTATTACGCTTTGTAATTTTCCAAAAACCGAGCATTGGTATACATTAAGGTTAACTGTTTTTAGAGGAAAAAATATTTTTTAAAGTAAATAAAAAAATATATTATTCATGTAGGTATGTGTTGAATTGGTCTGATTGATAAAGCTTTATTGTGAATTAATAAATTGGGGACTTTCCAAAAAAAAAGTAGAATGCTATGAACAGATTTAACGTAATAATTGCCTATTTTCTCTTTACTCGGGTATAAAATTATTCGAAAATATAAAGCATATAGCAAGATCATCCGTGCTTCGGAAGGCACGTTTAGCCGTTGGTCCCAATTACTATTTACTAATTGGGACCAACGTTACGTCAGGGGCTTTTGGCGGCTTAATCATAATCCTGACACCAGGATTGATGAGGTTGGTATTCCACGTCACAACCCACACGATAAGAAGGAGCATAATTATATAAAAATAATTGTTAATTCGTAATTGGATCAAGAGTAGTATTCGTTATTCTATACACTCTCTACACTAAATGAATATCTATCTATTAGTAGTAGTATTCTCATTCTACACTATATATTATAGTGTTGTGACCTGATATTCCCAATATTCCCATTCCCAATGACGCCATGATGAACCCACGCTTAGTCTATATGTTTTTCTTCACTCTTACTTCACCAGAGAAGTAGGTAAACAAACATAGTTCAAATCGTATTTAATCAATAATTCAAGGATTCCATGGGGTATTTTGCAACATCAAAACGCACAATATTAGAATAAACTACGTGCTTACTTGGAATTTAAATCGTTTTTGCGCATTAACTAAATTCAATTTAAATCAGTTTTGAATGGATTGCAATAGGTAATCGTGGTTTAATTTACTGGGAATGTAAATTTTAGTATTAGGAACGTTCTTGTGATATGTTTGTTAACTTAATTGCTAATGTTTTGATTAGCATTTAACTTAACGCATGGGTAGTATGAAACAGACTGACATATCGTCACTTTCTAGTGAAAACCACGAAACGACCTCCGTGGTCCAGTACTTGAGCACTGGGCTCACGATCCGGAGGTCCCGGGTTCGATTTCCGATGGGGACATATCACATGGATTACTTTGTGGTCCCCAGTTTGGTTAGGACATTACTGGCTGATCACCGGATTGTCCGAAAGTAAGATGATCCGTGCTTCTAAAGGCACGTTAAGCCGTTGAGCCCGGTTACTGCTTACTGATGTAAGTGAGTAGTCGTTACATGAGCCATGTCAGCGGCCTTTGGCGGCTCAATAGTAACCCTGACACCAGGGTTGATGGAGTTGGTACTCTACCTCACAACTCACACGATAGAAGAAGTTAAAACCACATAAGCGTCACAATCTGGTGAGATTTTCTTCAAGAAATTCTCGATTTCTTTCAAGTAATTTCAATCCGGGTAAAAGTTTCCCGGCCTCAATTCATTTTGAACAATAAATTAAAACGCCAGTTCTCCTAATTAGATGTTTAACATAATTAAGTATTTATTCAAATCACTTTAAAACAAATATTTAAAACAAAAGCGTGGGCGTAAAACCGATATATTGACAGATAAGGTCTCTTGTTATCATAGTAACCGTATCATTTTTCCAGATAATATAATTTAAATACCACTATATTGGTGTCACTAAAATCATTATAATTTATTATAGTGAACAATGGTGCTAATTCCTGGAGACACCATTTTAATTTTATAGGCACAAATCTAAAACAACCTTCTAAAAATTTAACTTTGGTCAATAACCCGACAGAATTAAGTTGATAGCAAACGTCAAACGGTTTGTATACCAGCGAGAAACCTATTTGATTCGCCCGCTATTCATTCATTTTAAAACTAACATTTGTCAATCATCTGTCGTTTTCCGGCGGATAAGAAAATGATGGGTATAACTTAAAATAAAATTAGGAGTCTGCAGGAATCGGGGCCATTTACTATCTTATCTTAATCATATTAGTATGTAGCAAAAAACAACCATAGCCATTGCTTATATCGTTGGAATAATTATAACATTATTTATAACGATTTTGCGTCTCAATAGACCACACAAACACAACAGTGAAATATTCCACAACAGTAACCATATTACGTATCGTCTAACTCCTTTCCATAACGGTCAATTCTTACATTCAAACATAAAAAAGCTGCTTTTCGAAACATTCAAACAAACAATCGATCGATTCTAAATTTATTGATACGACGTCAGAAACACGCTTTTTTCAACAAAAGGCAATTAGAACTAAATAAATTAAATAGTTAACAACACAAGCGCATTATTCCGAACGTATCAGGTTACGAGTTACGTACTGTTTTTTTTTTTTTAATTTCCCCTGAGTTGTGTAAGAGATTCGTTTAACATGCAGCCAGTATATTTTCATTGTGATAACTAATTAGCTTTTGATTTATAATTTATAGTTTTGAGCCTTTAATTATGATTTATTAATGGCTATTTAGCGCGACTTAGAATATTTATATTTTTTTTTAGTTTTCGGTTGTAAGAGTGTTAGAAAGGTAGCTTTGCATTTTATAGTTTTTTTGACATTATAATAAGTAGGTGTTTATTTCTTTTTTTATAAAGCAGGCTAATTGTCCTTTACAATAAAAACTTTGAGCCTACGCAATACCTTAACCTTTTAATAAATTGGTGCTACTTTTGAATAGCACCGTGATGGAGTATGCTCCATACCTCCTTCGCCTGATTGCGGGAAGGCCTGTGCCCAGAGTTGGACGTGTATAAGATTATGTTATGTTTTATTAACTGTTGAATAGAGTTATTTGAAATATGTTTGGGAAAGTAAAACATGCATTCACTTTTAAAACTAAGTTCGAGATGTTAATTATTAATGCAAGTAATTTGTTTTTCTACAGAACTTTATTAAACAAGATTTAACACGCACTATTAAAAACATAGCATCTTGCTTAAGCCTTCTCATATTGATAAATTAACCAATTAGTTAACTTATACAGTTTAAATTAAACTTATGATATGAGAAATGTACTTTTGAATGGTGACATACGGTTTTGTTCACCTTGGTAAATATGATATTTATAAGACGGCCATTTTTTTATTTTTCATCGTAAACTTTGCTAAAGGATGGGCGTTACAACCTTTTATTTTTAAATGATGATAAATAGTAACAATATTTATTATTTAATAACTTAATTGATGGTATTGATAACGTTTTTATTTGCTGCTTTTTTGAATATCGAAATTGGATTCTGAATATATTGTGCGGAACCATTTTCTTTATTAGACGCCATTTTGTCGTACGGCCATTTGTCACATTTATTATTAAGATACATAAAAAAAATATTATAACGTAAACAGCCTATATACGTCCCACTGCGGGCATAGTCCTTCCCTCAAACAACCGAAGGGAGTATTATGATACATGGTACTTTAATTATCATTTTATTTGTACTTTCCTCTTGAACCGGGCGTCAGGAAAAATACATGGAAATGCAACGGAGGTTTACTTTGTGGTTTCTTAGATAAAGGCGTGTGCCAAGCAGTGGGACTTATATAGGCTGTTTATGTAATGTTTATGTCTATTGGAGACTTGCTCACTCACTTTATAGATGCCACAAAACAGAAGAGGCGTGCCTGAAGGTAGTTTAATGAAAATTGAATCGAGCGACATTATCACACGACAAAAACCAAGAAAATTGATTCGGAGTAGCAAATTGCTTGCGGTAGGGTGTCCATGATGTTCGCTGCTCTGGTATAATTATTATTATCTTAATAATATACAATTATCTCAATATTGATAAACGGGTTGGCGATATTTAACTAGTACAATATATCTAATATTACAATACTTACAGTGTAATATACTAACTTTTTTTGCGACTTGGCTCCTGAGTTTCCAAGTAAATAGAAATAACATAGCTACTTTTCGTTTAACATTCTACATTTAACTTAAAAGGAAAAAACAAACCTTTTATTTTAAGCATAAATTACTTTTTTTAAGTAGTTTTTTGGCCTATACACTATCTATACAAATAAACACGTTATTCCGCTATCTCGTTACTGCGTATAAAATGGAAAATCAACAAACACTCTCAAATAATAATAAATTCGTTGCTACTCTACTGATCTCCGACGTGGTGAGACAATTTGCGACGTGACTGCTCTTACGCATGCGCATATTACGTACACACTCGTACGTCCTTTTAACGCTTTTGTTTCTAGTACAGTTTGTCTTCATCAATTTCTTTTAATACTAGCGGGCCTTACACGGTTACGCTACCACGTGTGCCGCGACGAATATGTACTGTTTTTTATCGCGTAGAACTCGATCCGTGCAGCTCGGCGCGTTACCGTGAAAAGGGTTCTGTCACCGTTAGAATGTTACATTATTCTTGAGTAACATAGGTTATATTTATTACTAGAAAAAATAAATAGGGATCCTTACCAAAATTTACTCTTAAAATATAAATGTCCATCCGTGCAAAGCCGGGACGGGCCGCTGGTGAATCATATTCATAGCAGTTGCATTTGCCAATCGCTATTGCAATACGTAATACGAACCTTAGATATGAAACACCATTAATCATTAATATTATTTTCGAGTTTATGACCGATATATATGATTAAATAACAAATTACAAAATAATTACTGAACTACTTTTTGTCATAAATTAATTTCGTTTTTATATAAAAAACGTGGCGTTTCCTGGTCGCGTTTTTCACGTGCTTTATAATAAAGTATTCTGGGAAAATATTTTCTTCGGTGTAATATAATATAAAATTAGGTGATAACGATGAAAAAATAACAAAAAAAAAAATTCTGTGGAGGCTGATATCCGCACACGGAAATGGCGGTGGATTGGCCATGTCCTTAGAAGACCTGTGGAGCACCCGTCCCGACGAGCTCTGACCTGGTGTGCGCGTGGAAAACGCAAAAGGGGGCCTAAGAAGACCTACTAAATTGCAATAGAATACCAACAAAGTTATGGTATTTAAACTAAATAAAAATCAAAATGCTGGCGTCAACATTGTTCTAAATTTAAAAACTTTTTCGAATTTTCCAATTTTAAAAACGTTCAATCTAAATAATAATCTACTTATATAATTAAGTAAGTAGGTCGTATTTGGTTCAAGATAAATTATGAAATTCTGATTACTAAATAAAGACAGATCTAAAACTAACGAAGAACATTCTCTTATTCCTATTTAACTTATTTATATGCATTTTAATCAAGAAAAAAGTAATAATAATTCCGATATTTTATTTTCATTTTCTATACGTCACAGTGTGCTTTTTTATACAAGTTCCATAGTGATTTCGTGTTTTGACGTTTAGTAAGAAGTCGCTGATTTGACTAGTTAGAAACTAGCCTATTATAAAATGTATTGCTCATGTCGGAAGCATTCTCACACAGACTTTTTCAACGCCCTTAATAGAACATATTTTAAAGTGCGACCAACAACACTTGATCGTTGTAACTCTTATTTCTTTCAACAGCCGAGTGATTTATATTGTCTTGGTGACAGTGACTGGTCCACCGAGCATTGAAGCGTCAATCCCTGTTGCTTAAAAGGTTGTATCGTCGACTTACTTACATAGAATTTCTAGATTTTATACTATGATAAGACTAAGCTGAATTCTGCTTTAGCCGTTTATAGAGTAAACTGTGATATAAATAAATATTAATAGTGTGTTTTGATGAAACGGAAAGTTTGAATTATGCAGTGAGTTTAGAAGTATTGAGACCTGGGGCCTGTGTTATAAAACTTACAATTGTAAATTACAACGACAATTTGGTGTTCATTACGTAGCTAATTCGAACCTGCAGAATATTTGTGATCACACACTCCGCAATGTACATCAAATTGTCATTGTAATTTACAATTGTAAGTTTTATGAAACACTGATTTAACCTCCCTTAAGGCCGAGAATATTCAAATTCAAATTGATACTTAATTGTACCGAAATAAAAGAAAATAGTTACAACAGAGACTTTAGTTAAGTCTCAAAGGAGTTTAGATTTAAAAAAAAAGTTCGGTCTTCCGACTTTAATGGATTGTAACATTTTTATGTCGTGGCGGTCTAGTCGTCGGGAAACACATCTTGAGGTCTAAAAAGTGCGGGTTCGAATCTCGGGTCGAAATTTATCACTGAATCATTGTTGTTATCGCAACAAAAATGTTGGAAGCAAAGCAGTTCAGAACTCAGTTGTCAGATATCGGCGATAAATCAGTTAAATTGAAGTAGATATCTTTATGTATCCGTCGAAAATAATTGATTCAGTGAAAAAACATTTATGTAATGTGTAGGTACTATGATGTCGCTTCCGAACATCTCATTTGCAGACTCATTGGTAGCTTACACTTTTTAATTTCTTTCTATTGTGTGAACAAGCCTTAATACTGCTCGTCTATCTGGATAACAGAGAAGTTGTTACTGATAAACTATCCTTACACTCTTCAAAGAAGGATTAGTGTAAAACGCAACTCAATGCTCTTCATAAGAAACAACCTAAATTTTATACTTTATACAAATCCATCGGTCATTGACCTTTCTTTTTTTGCGCTAATAACCAGAATATAAATGTTTACCTTGCATCCTTCGCACGTAAACGCTCCAAAATGGAACCCCGCCGCAGGTTCCCCGCATACTTTGCACTGTTGATTCATCTGAAAAAAAAAAATATACTGTTAAAAAAATAATCTTCTTCTTCTCTGGTGTCAGGGTTACTATTGAGCCGCCAAAGGCTCCTGACATGACTCATGTAATGACTACGTACTTACATCAGTAAGTAGTAACTGGGACCAACGGCCTAACTTGCCTTCCGAAGCACGGATCATCTTACTCTCGGACAATCAGGTGATCAGCCTGTATTGTCCTAACCAAACTAGGGATTACAAAGTGATTTTTGTGATATGTCCTCAACGGGAATCGAACCCGGGACCTCCGGATCGTGAGCCCAACGCTCAACCACTGGACCACGGAGGTTGTTAAAAAAAACAATAAAATAAAAACATACAAACAAAAACATATTGCTTCTAAGCTGTTCTGGGAGCAAATAGAAAACATAAAACACTTTCAGCTACTTGTCTTTCCGGGCATGGCGTAAAATCCGACAGAGGGATTGTCTCCTCTAACATGATGACAATGTTCATCATATCCAGCTTACGACATAGTATCAACAGTGACTGAAAGTTGTCTTTGATTACTTGTGGCTCTGCCACCCCATCAGGGATTACGGGCGTGAGTTTATGTATGTATGTATAAAAAACCCCAAAAAAAATATTAATCAGTTTATTATAGAGGAACATAAAAATAACTCAAAACAATGGCGAAAGACATTACTGAGTTAATCGAACTTAATAATGCCGAGGAATTTATCATCGCTGACCTAGGTTCGACCAAGATTCCTTAAAGAACTTCATAATCGAACCACATTTCACTCGATTTAATTGCAATTTCTGATTGATACCGAATGTATCTTGCCTTGCATTGCCTTGTTCGTTACATGTATATAAGGGTTAACACACACCGAATAATTGATCCGGGACGATTTTGAACATCTAAAGAGCACATAAATAGGTTTTTTTTTTGTCGACCTAGCTTGGTAAAAACCTCGCCAATCTTGGTTAGATTGGCTTTCACTTTCTAGATGTGATACTCCTTCTAACAAACACACGCCTATTAAGCGTGATCCACCCTAGACCACATCGTTATTTACCATCACGTGATATTGTGATCAAACGCGAGTATTATGATTTCTTCCTGATGTATTGCTCTGCTCGCGTCTACCATCAGAATGGATGTACCAATTTCCCAAACCCTGGAGGGAGTATTTTCTTCCCGCCTCCGTCACATTTTACGTTTTATATTTGCGCGGGAATGTAACTCACCAATCACGTGCTACCTCCATAGTTAATATCCCTACAGATGGCGCCACTGTTAATCATAGACTAAATACCGCAGAATAATAACTAAATACCATTGTTAAGTGGTCTCCAAGTGATTATAGAAGGTCACATAAAAAATATATTGTCATTATCATAACTTTGTAAAATATTAGCCATATTGTTAGAGCATAGATTAATAACTAAGAACTGGACAAGTGTTACAAAATATGTTTGATTTGTTTAAAATCATGACACGAGTCCATATTAAGTATTTAAAAAAAAACATTCGAATTAACTCGTGTTAGCACTCGACTCGTGTATGCAAACCTTTACACATAGCACTTGTAATTACCGTAGCTCTAGTGTAATTTACAACAAGTAAGCACTTTAATGTCAAGCTTCCTGATCGTATTTCAGCATTCCTTTGAAAGTTATGGTTAAGTAATTGATATTTTTTTCATGTTTATTGTTGTCGGTATATAGGTATTTTTACATTTTTATTGCCCGATGACAAGTTAAGGCGCGAAATGCTGGTCTTGTTTTTTTTTATTGACCGCACGCGATGCTATGTGGTCTACAGTGACATTGTAGTAAGTTCCTGTTTTTTTTTTATAAACATAACTGTTTGTCTTCGGTCAGATAGGTAGTAGCTTCTGTAAAAAATGGACCTATCAAATCTGCATGCAATTAACAATATGACCTAATTTAGCGAGTCTTCAAATAAAACATGTCGGAAGAGGGGACCCCAGTCGATTTTTTTTTATTTTCATGGGATAATAAACAAATTATACATGATTTTAATAACTTGTCTGGGAAAAGCGGTTGACTGCATCCTTTTTTTCTTTACTTTTTTTTTTGGCGAAAGCGATGGTGGATGCCTAGAGTTTTTTTAATATTGTAAAGTTAATATTTAGTAAAATAATTTTGGACTGAGAAATTATTTTGCCCTTTGATTACGTACAACTAACTACACCTATACAAAATCTACCAAAAGAATCACTTTTTAGACTGCAAAGAGCATATAAGTAAAAGGTTTGAATTATATGTTTTTTTTAGTTGATAATTAACTTTTATAAAAATAAAAATAAATGCCTACTTTATTGTTGATTTAAACTACTCATTCAACAAATTATAATCATTATTAAAAATGGTCTCAAAAAAATATTTCGATGACATTGTGCCATTCAAAAATGTCATGTTGAAAAGTGACATGTCAATTCAAATCAGGTGCAAGAAAACATTGAATTACTATTAAAACTCGCCAGTCACGCACTGCCGTAATTTCTATAACATTCGTCATTTCGACATTTTCATAGCAACAGGACTGTGATCGTGTATCGAATGAGTACTCACAGTAACGCTTATAAAGTTTAACTATTCAATACATTTTTTTCAATTCAAAGAATCGCTTCCTACTTACAAGAGCAGAAGTGTCGAGTGTTATGATTATCAAGAGGTCTTGGGCCTAAAAAATTGGGTTCTCGTGCTTCCATAAAGCCTTAAATAAACATGGTAGTCCGCCGGTATTTTCAGCTCAAGTGGTCTCCAAGTGATTATAGAAGGTCACATAAAAATATATTGTCATTATCATAACTTTGTACTACCTATTTCGAAAATATTACCTTTCATTTACGGCCATGTAAGTACCTAGTGAATGCTGAGAAAGGTAAGTCTAAGTATAAAAAATCACGTCAATTTTTTTTATTCTTAAGACTTCTATTACGTACTAAGGCATGGAAAAATTTTATAACGTAACTTAGTTAAGGTGGTAATTCATGTTAAGGAAATATTGCGAAGATGTCGGAAAGGTGATGAAATAATTTTAATGCGTTTGCAATTTCATAATTTATAAATTATGTATGATATGAGCGTTCGTCCAAAGGACGAAATATCCCAAGAGACAAAATATACGACTCTGGCGACCCGATTTCTCTAGCCATAGAGGCGACTAATCAGCTCCCGACAACATAATACTTTAGGATCCCCGACATCAACCCGGCGTGGTCGATTTCCTAGCGTTTATTATGGGCAAGTGAATTAAAAAAAAGATTCAGAAGCTATCAGTCAACGGCCAGACAATCAACGCATTGCGTGCCAGCATGTGTATTTTACTAACCCAATCGCCATTGAGAAAAACGTTTTGGCAAGTTGTTCAGGGCATTTCTTTAAAAAAATTAAATAAATGTACAATAATGATATGTTGCGGAAGGGTTAACGAGATGGCGTGACTGCGCTCTGTTAACATATCTGAATTCCTTTTTGTTTTTAGGGTTCGTTGGTTCAGTGTAAAACGGTTGCATGTGTGGTCCGGGTGAGAGCCCTCAGCGCTATCCATTCGTCCGGCCAAGTAGTTAATGCCATCTGCGGCAAATCTACAATACGTCACGTTAACAAAAAACAAAAAAGAGCATGTGTGGTCTTGTTACATTGAGTCTGATTTTATTATGTCATCAATTCGATCGTTTGATCTGAAAAAGAAAATGGCTTCAACCAGATGTCTTTTCTCTAAGATGCTGTGAACTGTTTACCAGGTTCGATTCTCAGATGGTCAGTTAATTTGGAAATCGTATTTATCTATTATTTATAATTATTAAAGAAGAATTTATAATTATTGGACGTGACGAAGTTACGTATGTTTCTGATTATGTGACAGATTGTATTATCTTAAGTATAATAAATAATAAATTTAAAGAAGTCAGTTTTCTTCATCAAAATTACCTATGTAATAAAATAAAATAAAAATGTTTTATAAGCCATCATTTTATTTTTTATACGGAACCCTACGTGTGTTTTCGCTCGTTCTTCTACTTGTTTTATTTTAATTCGCTGCGCAAGCGATGACGGATTGAGTGCACCTCGCTGCGCGGTGTAAAGTGCGCAACACGACAGCTCGCCCGTTGTAATGGATTCTCTTCGCAAATTTTTGGGTCGCGAGCAGTCGCGGCGGCCGAAGGGTTAACTGTTTGCATAGTTGACGTGTGTAGGTTCTTGATTTCTTTTTCTGAGGTACTTAGTCAATCTTTTAGGGAATAATGTGGGGTCTTTTTGGTTTAGGATGGAAAGCGTGTTAAGGATAATGAATGCATTCTTTTTGGCGACTATATTGAACTGGCTACCCGTAGGCCTGTTCTCTTATTTTTTCCTACCGGGTGAGAGCCCTAAACACTCTCCATTTTTCAAAGTAGTTAACGCCATCTAAAGAAAATCTACAAAAAGTCACGTCAAAAAAAAAAACAAGTATTTGTGAATCTTGATCACACACGGACTCAAATGGGTGCACATTCCTTTTGGTCTTCTAATAAGATAATATGAACAGCCTATATACGTCCCACTGCTGGGCACAGGCCTCCCCTCAATCAACTGGAGGGGATATGGAGCATACTTGACCACGCTGCTCTACTGCGGGTTGATGGTAGAAAAGTAAAAAAAAAATTGTAGTTAATAAAGTGAAATTTGCTCAAATGATGCGAACTTTTCGTAAAAATCTGCATACTTAAGAAAGAAACTCGAATTATGAGTATAATAAAGTCATTCTCTCAATATGGGAGTATGTACCATTAATCCGATGCATTAAAAAAATGACACCGCTTTCTTTTGGGCGGCGCCTCGCCTTGAAAAATTAGCGGCGTACAAAGACAGACTCGTTAACAACAAAAGAAAATTTCAACCATAATTGAGGTATAGTTGAGAATGATAAAGAGAAACGATTTGTAACACACCAACAAGGCGAATACTTCGATATTATCAACAATGATTTAACTCTAGAGGTACACCAGAAATTACTTAATTAAAGTGACATATCTGCAAGGGAATAATCAGATAAAATTATTAAGATTGTAACCCAAATACTGGACTTTGATATATCATTTGGCAAGCGGTCGAATGCGATGGTTCTCGAGATAAAATCAGTTCGATTTATAAATGCGTCTTTGACAGTGTATATCGATCCTTAAACAAATTAAGGACATGAAAAAATCGCTCGTATAAATATCGTTTCGAGACCAATAAGGGTCATTATTGTCTTTTTTGGCTCGTAATGAGATAAGATTTTGACCTGATGTATCAGCGGGATGACCATGCGAAAGTTTCGAGCCCGATTTTGTTGAAAAGATACTCATAATGACGCGAGATACGAAAGATTATGTTTGGGTCTTGGTCATATTGATAAGTTAGTATTCAGCATAATATTTCGCATATTTGATAAAGAGGTGATTTATGAAAATATTCAATCAAGCAATCAATTCACTAATACATATTAAATACAAAATATATTTTCAAAATAAGGGCAAACAATTTTTTTTTATTATTCTATAGGCTCGCCCCCTATTCAAATTCAAATTATTTATTTCACATTAATATCCATAATTATAAGTACATTAGATTAGATAAATTAAAATTAAATTATATAAAAACAAATAAAATTAAAATTACCAATGTCCTAATAAATAAAATAAAATAAAAATTATTACTAAAAATGAAATAAAATACATGAAATAAAATACACATGGGACTTACACATAGCTGGTGAGGAATGGGTGTGTATATTATACACTTCTGCCTATCAAGGGTTGATACGATATGTGACCTAGACTGTACTGGGCTGATTTTCCCTTCGCGGGTTGGAAGGTCAGGCAGGTAATCACTTCTATAAAAAACCGGACCTGTCAAATCTTCAGATTAGGTAAGCGGACCCTGCGTTATACGGGATAATGCTACGGGAATAATGATGTGTTACTCGTCAACTCTCAACGCTTTTTCTAACTAAACCTCGAAAACCTGTAAAGTAAAGCCTCAAAGACCTCCCAACTCAAAACATTAAGCAACCCTGTGAACACTTGTTAACCTCACACACAGACCTTACATACAATCTGAAACAGAGATTGACGAAAACAATATGCAATTTGCAACGCGTAAAAGATGTAGAACTGGCGTGCCCAATAAAACATTCCTTTGTATGGTATAAGGGGAAAGCGGAGAGCGAGTGAATTGTTGCAAGTGAGGTAATGTTCAATAATGTATGAATGCATTAAAGTGACGTATATTATGCGGTAACAGCCTCCGTGGTCTAGTGGTTAGAGCGTCAGGCTCACGATCTGGAGGTCCGGGTTCGATTCCCGATGGGGACATGGTCGAAATCACTTTGTGAGACTGTCCTTTGTTTGGCTAGGATCACCTGATTGTCTGAAAAAGTAAGATGATTCCGTGGTTCGTAGGGCACGTGAAGCTGTTGGTCTCGGCTATTAGCCGTAAAAACACCTTCACTAACCCGCAGTGGAGCAGCGTGGTGGATTATGCTCCATATCCCCTCCGGTTGATTGAGGGGAGGCCTGTGCCCAACAGTGGGACGTATATAGGCTGTTTATGTATGTTGTGCGGTATGCGTTTTGGTATTCTGCTTCATTTCACATTTCCGTTTTATAACACATAACATAGCATCATGTTTGATCCCTCGATGTGTGTAGTATATACATCTACCCCTCGCGAGCTATGTTTAAGTCCCATGTAATAACGGCCTCCGTGGACCAGTGGTTGAGCGTTGGGCTCACGATCCGGAGGTCCTGGGTTCGAATCCCGGTGGGGACATATCACAAAAATCACTTTGTGATCCCTAGTTTGGTTAGGACATTACAGGCTGATCACCTAATTGTCCGAAAGTAAGACGATCCGTGCTTCGGAAGGCACGCTAAGCCGAAGGTCCCGGTTACTACTTACCTTTTGTAAGTACGTAGTCGTTACATGAGTCATGTTAGGGACCTTTGGTGGCTCAATAGTAACCTTGACACCAGGGTTGATGAGGTTGGTAATCCACCTCACAACCCACACGATAGAAGAAGAATGGGCGTGGCTATTGCCATTAACTAGGCATATACAGTTAGTGACATCGTAACGAGTACTGAGGGGGATGATTCAAACCACGATTCTGATTTGATATCAAGTGGAATTTTCTCTCAGAAAATTCATGAAATTGTTTATGTTTTCTTTTTATCTATTTTCAGTTCCACTCTTTTGCGACGGAAAATTCCACTTGATATCAACTCAGAATCATAGCTTCATCATGGAATCATCCCTCAAAGTTTTCGTTACGATGTCACTAACATTCTGTATGGTGTCCCTTATGTAAGCGGTATGCATCTTGTTCTTCTGCTTATTTGACTTTAACATCATCATCATCAATTTAAGAGCCACGCTCTTGTCGGTGTAGCATTTTCCATTCCAGTCTATCAAAGGCCAATTCCTTGACTTCCCTATAAGACACGACGTTAACCTTTTCTTTAATCTGTTCCATGTGACTTTAACATAACAGACATATAATTTAGCTTCACGCCTGTACCTCAAACGGGGTAGGCAGATGTATATAGTACACCAACTCCTCGTCAGCTATGTTTAAGTCCCATGTATTTGGGGGTGAGGCTATTGCTATCAACCGGACACAAGCCCTGGACACCATGTTCTCCGTTCCATGTTTCCTAATCTATGATCGGGCTAGTTTTTCCTTCCGGTTAGTAGATCAAACAGGCAGTCGCTTCTGTAAAAACTGGACTAGGCAATCAGTCATATAAGCGGACCCTATGACGGGAAAACGCTATTACAGAATATATAAAGTTGAATTTTTGGGTAGATAAAGTTAAATGTTACACAAGCTATGGGCAGACCACCTGTCACAAATACGATTCACGAGGCTGCTACTGGATCTATCGACCCCATTACGAACTATGCTCATGAATACTTAATTTACAAAAAAAAATCTAGATTACCCAATCCGCTAGTATCCCAACCCTTTAACTGCGTGAACCCTAAAACGGCTACGAATTGGCAACTTAAACGAAAACACATCATTGCGAGGAAGGCGTCCGCTTAAAAGGAGTGCACTTCTAAACTCGGAGAGAAGCAACTGTCTGCTTTGCATGTCTACAACCGCGGTCACAATTGGATCGAGTCGCATCAAAAACTGGTTAAGCGTGAAATTGTGGACAGACTGATGGTTCCGCACTTGTGAGAATTAAGTTATATACAAAATCATCAGTTTTAACGTTTCACGCACTTTATACATAATCATCGTCCCGTAACTACCGTCGTTGGGAAAAATAAATTAATGAGGCTCCTTTTTAATAAGAAAAAAAATTATCATTTATCGGATAAAATGATTCAAACATTATTAAAAATGACTTTCTTCTTTCTTTTTTTTATATAAGTACCCACATAATCCTATTAGTCACTCGGGCACCGCTTTAGTCCATCATAGATCTTCGGGATTCACATTTGCCGGCCAAGTAGTGAACCAAACTACAATAAGTCTTAAAACGTCTACAAAATTGCTAGACTTATATTTGTACAGAAGAACTTCCATCTTTGATGAAGTCTTTTTTTTAAGTATTTTTTTTAAGTCATAATGAAGTTTTTTTTGTAACTTATATGCTCCTATAATGTAAATTGTACACATTTCTCACATTTTGAAAAGACTAAAGGATTAAAGGTTTTCTCGAAGGTTTTCTAGAAGGACGTACATTGACGAAATTGGAGATTTTCAGTACGATCTTCTCTAAAACGGCGTGCCTGTATGAAACAATTGATGAATGTGGAGGAAGCAAAAGAAGTGTGTCAGGATTGAAGCAAATGGAAATCCTAGTCTTTGCTTACCCCGATGGGAAATAGACGTAAGTTTATGTGTGTATGTATGTACATTTTCTCTAGAATTTCTGTTGAGCTATTTTGATACGGAACCCTAAAAATGGATAAGGAAATGTCACACGTAGATCTGTCCAGTTATGGGCATTTTGTGGTCGAGTACCATCTGAGAAACAGCCTGCAATGCAATTTGTTAAATATTTTCATTCTATACTTCCATAGATTTAAGATTTAAACTTATGGCAATTTTATGTCTTTTGAATGATAGAATTTACTGATTCAGTTTCACCCATAGTAGAAGACAACTGGGGGGTTAAAATGGCCTCATCGAAGCAATTCATCTAAGAAAGCAATATTGCTATTTGACAGTTGTTTGCATTGCGCACTTACTTTTATATGCGCACATGTCAAATTGCAATATTGCTTTCTTAGATGAATTGTTACGATGTGGTCATTTTAACCCCCCTGTAAGTTACGGAGTAGTTTATAGGTTAATAATTGTATAACTAATAACACGTGTTTAACAGGATTTGTATCCTAATGATGGCAATAGGCTCGCCCTATTACATGTGGGTACTTTACACCTCTGAATACGGGCGTAATGGTACGTTGTAATGTTGTTGAAACAGTAACATTCATAGAAAGATTAGATAAGTCGTCACAAAAAAGTTAAGTAGTTTATATTTGTAACCATTTTTGATTTTCTTACATTATAATTATACAATACACAAACTCTTGCTCGAAATCCGTAATAGAGTAGAAAGAGTCACAAGTAATTAAAAACTTTGCAACAAATAAAACAATTTTCACATTTCAAACACAAATATGTTAAATGATTCCGCTATCCCCAACCACCTGTCGCGAACTCGACCCAAATTCGAAACGAACTCGCAATAAATTTCGCTGGAGGCGTGTACGATCCGACGATACGTTGCTACCACTCATATTTGGCGAACGATATACGAAAGAGTCATTAAGGGATTTAATGGCGATTGCCGATAGCAAAAACTTATTATAAGTCAAATTAATGGTTTCTTGGTAAGGGAGATCTAACTGTATTTTTATTGTTTGATTAATGGAATGTTGTATGACCCAATTCTGATAATTATGTGTGAAAAATATAAAAAAGACATAAATATTTAATAAAATTGGCGTAGTCCTGTAAAACGAATCTTGGCCTCCAATCCCCTTTAAGTACTCTGGTATTTAAAGAATACAGTTGTTTCTGTAACACAATACCAGACTTTAACGTGTACCATGACCGTTTACATAAATATATAGGAAAAATCTTGGACTATATCAAGCCTAACATAAGTCTAAATAGTCTTACTTATATATAGCCATATATATATATGGGTGACCACAAAAAAAGTTTTCATCTCGAGCTCCTCCGTGCTTCGGAAGGCACGTTAAGCCGTTGGTCCCGGCTGCATTAGCAGTCGTTAATAACCATCAATCCGCACTGGGCCCGCGTGATGGTTTAAGGCCCGATCCCCCTATCCATCCATAGGGAAGGCCCGTGCCCCAGCAGTGGGGACGTTAATGGGCTAATGATGATGATACTACTAATACTTTTAATTACCTACTTACCCTACAATTCTAAAAGTTATGTACGCCGTAATTATCATGTATATATTAGTTAAAAATACCGTTACTTTTAGTATAAATAATGTTATAATATTATAAATCCACATGGATTTACTTTTATAAATAAAAATACTAAGTCGGCGTTATAAAGGACTTCTTTTCGCCATTGAATGAATATTCCAAATAACTTAACATGAAATGGAATCTTACGGTAGTTAGTACGAAAAAGGTTTCGCCATAGGATTCCTTCTTACTTGATTTATGCAACACATTTAAAAGTATTTACGATTCATATAAATTGAAAGATGTTTTATAAATATCGTGTTTGTTATCATTATAACATAGCATATTTTAATAAGTGATTTGAATAAGTTTGTTAAAGATTCTTAGGTAATATATGTGGCTAAAAATATGTAGGAACTTAGGATAAAACCACGTTGAAATACGTTTTAGGATAAATTGAAAACAAAGTCTTACTAACTGTCGACTATGTTAATGGGATAATATGGTTCTTCATAAGTATATTTAGTGTATATATAATTTTAAGACGTAATTAATGTAATTTTTACAATACGAAAAAAAAATTGTTAAAAAAATCATTCAATAACTAGAATGAAACGGCTCTTCTTTAAAATGCTTTTAATTAATTTATAAACCGCTGAGATGTTGAAATAGGTTGTTTGCCACTTGGGGTTAAATAAATCCTTTACTTACACAAAAAGTCTCAATTATAGAAAAATGTTAACAAAGTGTATCCCAATTTTTTTACCCATTCGAGAACCGAACCTGGCACCTTGACATCTCAATCAACATTTTCCAAAATAATAGGTCCCAATTACAGCAACTTTATTTTTACCCAATTTTTCTTTACAAAAACTTCGCTTCTTTAAACTTGAACTTTTTCCGAAAACTTGTTTTTTGACGCCATTTTTGAGTAAATAAAGAAATTAAAATGGATATTAAAGATCGCAATCACTAATTGAATGAACTTCGTCGTTGTAAAAAACTCGAGACCATTTTTATTCGGACAACACCATAAACAAGCAGTTTTTGGCAGTTTTAAAAGAATTAATTGTAATTGCTTGTAAAGTAAAATAAATATTTTCGAATTAAAATCTTATTATTTTTAAGTATATAACTTGACATCTTTATTTGTTTGTGATGTTTCTTAAACTTCTTCTCTTCCAATTAAACATGATTAGAGAATTTATTGTAAGTTGAAGTTACCTGGCTAAATGCTATTTTTTTTTAGACCTCAATGACTCTAGGTCTCAGACTGATGAATTTCTAATTATTTTTATGACATGATTAATTCTCCAAATAACAAAATTTTCTCAAAATTTATATCTCATAATGTCATACCGAGGAGCTGGGTGGCGCAGCGGTAAACGCGCTCGGTCTGCGATTGTTGAAGTTAAGCAACTTTCGCAAAGGCCGGTCATAGGATGGGTGACCACAAAAAAAAAAGTTTTCATCTCGAGCTCCTCCGTGCTTCGGAAGGCACGTTAAGCCGTTGGTCCCGGCTGCATTAGCAGTCGTTAATAACCACCAATCCGCACTGGGCCCGCGTGGTGGTTTAAGGCCCGATCTCCCTATCCATCCTTTGGGAAGGCCCGTGCCCCAGCAGTGGGGACGTTAATGGGCTGGTGATGATGATGATGAATGTCATACCTATACAGTATATTTTTCGCAACACGTTCATATGATAGGCCACACAATAAAACCAAAACAAAACAAAAATACAGTAGCGGGCAAAATAAATGCCTGCCTAATTCAAATAAATTGTAAAAAAAAAGAAAACAATTTAACAAATAAAAAACAAAGCACGAAAGTATCGCCAAGTAACGAGGGAAAGTGTTGACAGCTGAGTATTACCGCGTCTGCTGGCGTAGTGATTATATTCTCTTTGGTCTTCTGGCTGAAAGCTATCAAAACGTAATTACATACTGTATTACAAGCGAATAAAAGGCTTTAAAATTTGTATAAAAATCAATGAGGGATGCAGTAAGGCGTTGTGTGCCATGGTGATGTAACGGGTGATTTTTTACATACCTGTTATCAATAACTCTATTATACTAAATATTACTAAAGTCATTACATAATGTAAAACATTACACTTGGCTCCTTACAATTAAAATATGAAATAGAGATGTAAGTTAAAAGTTGTAATTTTAAAGAATATTTTTTTTAAACAGCAATATTATATTATAACAATAAATAGGTTATTTTATTTCAAGTGGAAAAATGTAACAATTATTAAATCATGTTTTTTTTCCGTCGATAGTATATTAGTGATATTTTTTATACAAAAAATGTTTTTACCTTTATTAATTTAAAGGACACATTTTTTCTTCAATAATATTAACAAAACTTTACCATCGATATTATAATGAAAATCAAAACTAAAAACACACCAATAAAAATACACCCTTAACCTCGTTACACCGGTGAGAACTGTATCGGAGTTTGTTTAAACCGTTTTTTAAATTAATTTCGCGCGTCAGTTTGTGTGGCTTGCAATGTAAAGTGGATTGGTGAGACGTATTTAATTGGATGCAGTATTAACTTGAGCCGTTCACGTTTGTGATGACATCTTGGGTTTTTCGGTACTTCGTCAAGATTTCGGTTCTTTAATGAATTTTAGAGTTCATTAAGAATTTTGTTTGCTTAAATTTAGCTTATATAAGTTTTTAAAAATGGGAGGAATGTTTTTTTTATAATAAAGGATTTTGCAAGACACTATAAGACACAGAGAAGAGTGACAGTGTATTGATGACAAAAAAAATGATGACAGAAAGTGTTACACTTAAAACGAAAAAAACAAACACCCAAAAACTTGTAAAAGGAAATAGATTTTTATATACGTACTTACCAATGAAAATTGAAAGACTTTTATAATTTTAATAAATGCGACAAAGATGTTTTTAACTACTGAACAATAACGAAAAAAATATTGTTCATTTGTAAAAAAAAAACATTATATAATTTTAATTATACCTACTTAACCTAAAATCAATTTAATTTTCAATAATCTAAACACTGAGTGATACACAAAGACACCTTAAGATATACAATATGATTTTAAAATAATGTACTTACACTAAAACATAATAAAATACGTTACAGAGTAACAGAACCGTTTGACTCAAAATGTTACAGTTTTCCACGCTCATGCAAATCATCTGATTTCACGGTACGCGCTTCGGTTTCTGACAACCTCTGTCATGGCGGAAAAAACAACAGAAAACCACAAAACCCATACCCAAAACACCCTATTGTAAAACAAAAATATTTAAAAATATTCAAGTAAAATAGACCGTCAAAATTCAAAGGTGAATGTCCACTTGTCATGCCACATTTAATGCACCAGTTTTGTTTAAATTATTATTATTTTAAACAACTATTGTTAACATTTTTCAGTCACCCGAATTTTAACTTAAAGACTCAGTACATTAAGTCCTTTAAAGTTTAAAAGATGTTTTACATATGCAAATGGATTTTAAGGAATTTTGCTCTCGATTTTTTTTTTTATTTGACCGACATGATGACGTTTTGCTGTTGATTGATGGTGGTAATTGTAATTTGAATTATGTTCTGAGAGCAGACTTTTGTGCGATCGTAAAACAAGACTTAATTTACAAAACCCGAGATGTAGACGACGAACGACGATGAAAACACGAGCGACGTGACGTATCTTTGGGAAACAGTCTCTAATAAATGCTACTACATTATTATTTTTTTGCGCACCATGTCAATAAATGAGTGAAGGTTGAAAATCATTATTGCCCTCTGGGAAAATTATCGCTGAAACCTAACCTTTTTTCGGTAGACTGCGGCACCTATGTATACAAAACTACTTAATATCAGAAGACTCATCGAACTGGGATAGTAAATTAATATTGGTATCGTCTGTGGTGTCCGAGAGTATTAATTGTTCTTTTTTTCTTTATTCAAAAATAGAGCTGTGTATATTTCTCGTCTGTGTAGTAAATACAATATGAGACATGATCATAAGATTTTAATTTCCTATCTTTCTAAAATCATACTTTTACTCAAAAACCTACTCCCCAAAACCAGTACCTTAATATTAACCCCGATGGGCTGTGAAAGAAATTGATTTCATTCAATCATCACTAATTGCCGCCTGTAAGGTTCACCCACCTTTCAGGCGCATAAAAAATAACCTCAAAATATTTTCGGTTACGGAAATTCATTAATCAAAGTGAGGTTTCTTTACATCGCCCCGGGGATGGACGAAGGTGGACCGTGCACTGGACTGGAGTAACTGTTTCTTGTAACAAATATTATATTGTATAGATCCTACTGCCTGTATATTTGATTAAAAGTGTAGCAAAAAGTCAGTGGGTGAAGTGAAGTGTTAGTGCGTGAGTTAAGTGAAGTGAGTGAGCGAAGTGAAGTGTTAGTGAGTGAGTTAAGTGAAGTGAAGAGAGTGAGCGTGTTACTGAAAGTGCGATTGTTTTGTATGTTCTTTTGTTAGCAATAAAGAGTTATCGTATTAAATTTTCACCAACCCAAAATTGATCAAAAATGGCTATAAATCGTCTGTCTTACATTTTTATTAAAAAGGAAGCGATATAATGACGTAACAATGCCATAATAAACGTAACTGTAAATAATTCATTTCCCCAATGTGCGTTCACCCTAAAAGCCGATATACAGATGACCGCAGCGGATCGGTCACGATAGTCGGATAATTAATTTGGGCGAAAGTTGCGTCAATTCCGATTTATGGCTTATTGGCTATTAATTAATTGTAAAGACAAATTTTGTTATGACATATTTTATTCTGTGGTCTATGGCGAGGTTGTTACTTAACATTAGTTGGACCACCTAGTTGGAATGGTAATACATTATGTTATATATTTTTTGTGTAATAGCTATCTATCTTTATTGCATCTTGATTTCATTCATATACCAAGTCCGTATGAAAAGTGGCTGGAAGTTGACTTCTGATTAGTCGGCGAATCTGTCTGCATTAAGAATTATGGGCGTGTGTTTATATTATGTATTTCTCTTCTATTTTATATTTGTTATATAATAGGGGGAGAGCGGTTTGCGGCCGTTTAAGACTAAAGTAAGACTCAGAGGGGTGAGGTCGGCGTCTACACAAATTGGTGCGGGGCGCAGAGTTATCGCTTTAGGTACGGTCACGAGTACTAATATGTATACACTTTGAAACCATGTCACATTAATTTTCTGACAAATTAAACCGTAAGTCTCATTAAAAGTCAAATATGATAATGCGACAGGGTTCTAAAGTGTGTACATGATATTGCTCATGACTGTACGTAGTTCATATTTCAGTTATAAGACCTTTCCTTGCATACATCGTCTACGTGAGAAACCCAATTATCAACATAAACATAATATACTATTATATTATAGAAAGCTTAACAAAGCTAAAAAAAAAGTTTTCATCTCGAGTTCCTCCGTGCTTCGGAAGGCACGTTAAGCCGTTGGTCCCGGCTGCATTAGCAGTTGTTAATAACCATCAATTCGCACTGGACCCGCGTGATGGTTTAAGGCCCGATCTCCCTATCCATCCATAGGGAAGGCCCGTGCCCCAGCAGTGGGGACGTTAATGGGCTGATGATGATAATAACAACGCTAAAGGCGATAAAAACGAATTAATAAATAATTAATAGTAATCTTATAAGCTGCATTCAATATGAGACTGGTTGACTGACGGCTTTGTTAATTAATATAATTTTAATTTATGTGAACTCGAGTAATGTACACTTGCTAAGGTGATAATGCAATTCTGTCATTGCCCGTGAAAAGCAAATTAAAAAAAAAGTTTTTTTTTTTTTCAATTATAAAAACATGTTTTTTTTTTAAATATGTAAATGCCTTGTGTTTTTTTTTGTGTAATTAGAATTCCGTGGTAATAGGCGTGATCTTATGTATAGTTTTGTAATTTTATAAATATATATAAAACATTATAAAAAAACAAAACAAAGTTAATATATATATTTATAATATTTTGTTTCAATGACTTTTATAAACAAACTGAAACACTCCATTCAATCGTTACTCGTAGCACGTTGAAAAAGACATCAACGCGTTTAATCAAACCATTTTAAACAAGTAATATTTTGATTTTATTTTTTATGTATGACATTGTTAATACTAGGTATACTAGATACGGTCACGAGTACTAATATGTATACACTTTGCAACCATGTCACATTAAATTTTTTGACAATTTAAACCGCTACATGGCTCATGACTGTACAGATTATCAGCCCCTCGCAGTTATCTAAAACCAAAGAATAAGGAATAATACTACGCATAGAATGGCAACTCTCCGTTCCCCACCAGCGTCTGAGCTAGATTTACCTCACCCCCCTCGAACACAGTTTAGACTTGAATCGTATGGCGTCAGATGTCACACACACAGACGCCCGTATGCAATATTGTCAATGTATGGTGTCTATGTAAAACGAGGTTGTTTGTAAGAAGTGTCCAGGGTGTTTTTAAACGCTATCAATATAAAGACTTTAACATCTTAACACAAACTTACGAGAACCTAGTACATGTTACTACAATCTCACTTGAAGGCTTTAACTGTCGACTAAAAAATCAAAGAAACAATTCACCATTTCATACGATGGTAATAGCTTGTCAAACAATGAACGCGTTGCGATAATATCTTGCTTCTAAAGTGACGCGGAGGTATTTTAAAACCAGTTTATCATGAGCCGTCCCATATACGTCTGATGATGGATTTAAAAGTGCTTGTGAAGTTGGTTTATGTAGTTTTAAATGTATTTAAAACTCAATTTCAGTATGCCTTTTATTAGTGGTACGGTACATTTTTTATTGTAGTAGATTGTAGTACATTTTTTTATTGTAGTAGATTTTCCATTTATGGCATTTACTACGCCGGATAACGGGGAGCGCTGAGGACTCCCATACTCTACAAAATTTAAGACATCAGGGCTGAGGGTGTTCAGTTGGGTGAACCTCTGCTCACGGTGTCGCCTGAGGATTATTTATTTGAAATAATCGACCGTAAATACGATAGTGATAAGCGCTGAATGAAGGACATCGTCCACCACACCAGCGGAGCCGGTATGGGAGGGGGGGCGGTAGATATAATAAGTCACAGGATTCCTCGACACAGTGATTTAGAAAGTGCATTATAGCAACATATACAGGGTGTAAGTGACATCGTAACGAATACTGAGGAGGATGATTCAGCTCATGATTCTGAGTTAATATCAAGTGGAATTTTCCATCGCAAAAGTATCATCAACAGCCCATTAACGTTTCCACTGCTGGGGCACGGGCCTTCCCTATGGATGGGTAGGGAGATCGAGCCTTAAACGATCACGCGGGCCCAGTGCGGATTAATGGTTATTAACGACTGCTAATGCAGCCGGGACCAACGGCTTAAAGTGCCTTCCGAAGCACGGAGGAGCTCGAGATGAAAACATTTTTTTTTGTGGTCACCCATCCAATGACCGGCCTTTGCGTAAGTTGCTTTACTTCAACAATCGCAGACCGAGCGCGTTAACCGCTGCGCCACCGAGCCCCTCGCAAAAGTATAGAATTTAAAATAATTTAAAAAATACAAAAATATCATGAATTTTGCGACGGAAAATTTCATTTTGATATTAACTCAGAATCATGAATAGATTCATCCCCCTCAGTATTAGGTAGGGTGTTACAGTAAAGGTTCAATTGTCAGATGTCTAAGTCACTTGGTTAGCTCAGAAGTAGTACATCTATCTAAATAGATACAGCCTTCGTCACTGCCGTATATAAGTGACCATTCGTCATATCTGTTGTAATAACTTGTCAATGATTTTAATTGATTATTTTAAATATTTACGGAATGATTTTTGAATAATTTGGAATTTCGGATGTTGTTATTTGGAGTTGTTTTGGCTTTATGTTACGTCATAGTACTTAGTAGTAGTTACCTAATTAAACATAATATTTTAAATATGAGATTTTTTGCCGTTAATTTATCTTATACCACGAGCTTTCTGCCCACGAAACCACGTGATATTAACTTTAGCCATATTTGATGCAAATTATGAATTCAAATTCATAAAGTTGAAATCTATGGTTTAGAGCCAGACCCGAGATTCGAACCCGTGACACTACGATGTAAACCAGGGGCCTGTTTAATAAAACTTACAATTGTAAATTACAACGACAATTTGATGTTCATTACGTAGCTAATAAGAAACTGCAAAATATTCGTGATCACACATTCCGCAATGTACATCAAATTGTCATTGTAATTTACAATTTTAAGTTTTATTAAACAGGCCCCAGGTGTCCTCCTTTCAGGGCTACCACGGGTTCAACACTCACCTAATTGAACTTAAATTAACAAAACAATACAATACAATACAAAAACGATTTATTACATATTCAAGGTCCTAAACAATTTTGTAATGGAGGCTGTTGTTCTTTGGACATCAGAACAGCAATAGGCAATGTTTGTTCAAACGTTCCATATTCAAATGTGGTTTGTTCAGACGAGCAGTTATTGTATTTTTATTACTACTTTTTTATTTTCTTATTTTAATTATGATCGTTTTTACATCTAAAAAGTTCGGGGAAAATTAAAGTAATATTGTGTGTCATCTTTAATCTAATTAGACCGACTCTTATTACGTCAAAATGATTTCATGTGAAATAGCAACTTAAAAAAAGTTAACTTTGCAATTCGTAAGATTAAAGCATAATAATAATTTAATGACATTATTTTTTTGGGAATTCTCTAAAATATATTGTGCTTGAAAATTGAATGCGTAATATTATCAGTAGTAAGTTAACATTTTCATTTGGCAATAGGCGGTTATCACAAGGCGTAGTCGCGATTGGCGGTGAAGCGGTTGACAAGTTGTATTGACTTGTGTATAAATCGTCAGTTTTTAACTCACGAGCACCACGTCACTCGACCGCGTCGTGTGACACCACGTTAGTCAAATCCGAGCGTTTGCCAGCCCGTCTACAACTCAATGAAAGCTCGCGACTGTGTGAAAAGCCAACAATTCCTATACACGCCATACACACGGGCGGTCGGCAAATTTACCAATGCGCAATTTGGATTGTTTAAACAACACAGCTTTTCATGAGGTGTTTTGTGTTTGAAGCCGTTTTGTTATACTGAAGAGCGGTGAAGTATTCTTGGTGATGTAAAGGCTATTATTTGCTGAGTGAAGTGAAGATATATCGGTATTGATATATAGTATTCTGGCGAAATTTAACTATAAGCATGATTTCTTCTCTTGAATACATTGAATGTATACACAATTATAAATATTCTGTATTGCACAAAGAAAGAAACTATTACAGAGGTAAAAAAAGGCTTTTATTTATCTTAGAGATTTCTTCCAGGGGTGCAATTATAAGTGACAAATATTGTAAAAGATTCGATTGAGAAATAAAAAAAATCATAATTGACATTCGACTAATAATTATGAATATTTCCAACTTGTCATGTCAGCTACTTGAAGCTTTGTTGTTTAGTGAAAATAATTATTACAGGATTGGTTTGAAAACGTGAATATCTGAATTAAAAATTGGTGTTGATTTGTTTAAGCCTGTCTAATTAGCATTCCATGAAATTTGTTTTTTATCTGAAAGTCATTTGTTGGTCGGTGGCTTACTTGCGGAAAAATATGTCATAAAAACTCATTTTCAACTTATATTACAAACGTGTAAAGAAATTTCAAGGGTATATATACATTACATATATACATAAACTCACGCCTTTTCCCATTGAGGTAAGCAGAGACTATGGAATTCCATTTGCTTTAATCCTGACACACTTCTCTTGCTTCCTGCACATTCATCAATCGGTTCAGAGTAGATCGTACTAAACCTTTGCTAAGGATATCTCTAATTTGGTCAATTTAAGTCCTTGTAGGTTTTTCTCTGCCAGCTCTACCATCAACTTTCGCTTTATATACCGCTTTTGCAATTTTATTATCCTTCATCCGCTCTACGTGTCCGAACCAACCTAACATTCCCTTCTCAATCTAAACATATAAACTTAGTAATTAAATAATCTGGCCCTGACTGCTCTCGGTGCAAAGGTGCCCATATCGCTCGCCGCATTATCACGTTGAATAGCAATAACTAACCTTTGCTCGAAGGATAAACCGGAGCGGGAGTCACCCGTTTTTCCCTGAGACTGCGACCTAACTCTGAAATGAGGATTCTGGTGTCTGCCCCCCAGATATCGAAGGTTTCAACGAAAGGTACAGCAACGGGTATGAGATCATACAATGGCGCCAGTACTGCGTACTTTTCTCCTTCTCAACGACGTCCATAGTTAAGGTGACGTGTAAAGTCGACCATAGCAATAAATTGAGAACTTATTTGGCGAACTTTTTTAACTCATTCTCATACAAAAACGGTATTCAAAGCAATAATATAATCATAATATATTTCATAATCATTTCAGCCACAACTCTTGCAAATTCACATCAAATGATTGACACTGATACATATTAAAACATAATTACGAGCACAGGATAATTCCGCAACATGACTCGATGGAAAGAAATTACAATACATTTGAAAAAATATCGATTCATCGTCTCGATTCATGATGAAACGATTTTTTCAGAAATACAGAGTGTTGTTTTACTGATTTGGTTGTCAAAATTTCAAAATTCAAATTTTGGTACAATTTTGGTGAATTTTACAACAATTTTTGATTCTATTTTATTTTATCGTGTTATCATAATGGCTGAAGAGAAAAAATGTTAGGAAACATTTTTATTATTTCTTTAACGGGAGAAAGAGTTCGTGAAAGACAGATGTTTACTTCTTTTCTTTGTTTCAAGTTAGATTCTGATTAGATGATGCTCATTTAAAAATGAAAAAAAAAAATAAGTTTGCGTTTGATCACAACGTCGAGAGAAGATTTGTTCACTTTAGTTTTTAGAAACAGTGAATAGGTCAGGAGAAAGCAGTCGGGTTTTTCCGGCACTGCGATCGACACACATGCATAGGACAATAGTTTCATCGCTTGGTGGCAAGGTTTTGTCAAGAAGGTAGTAATCAGCCACGGCCCAATCTGCTACCTATGTTTCGCTTCATTGGTACCACCCAGGGTAAGTTCTCGATGGTCAACCTATGGACGTGGGCAATTCTATGTACTTATAAAAAAAAAAAATGATAGGTAACTGAATCTTTTTTGTGGCCAACCCCAATTGGGTTTCATGCGTGATTCTACGTCATGTCAAAATGCTTTCATCCTGTATAGGCGGACCACCTGCACACATAACGGACCGGAATCTCGTTAAATCGACACCTCAGTTTTATGACCACATATAAAATGCCATAACCCGAGAAATACGATTTCTGTGCTACATTGTTTTAGCATTATTATTATGAATGTATGTAGGAAATTGAATATTCTATTTGATTTTTGGGTGTAGTCATTTATTAGAATTGAAAATACTATTTTCTGTATTTTTAAATGAAGATCTAGTCCGAAAATCAAAGGTTTTTTCACATGCTCGGCCCGGCAAGAGCTGCAGGTTTAGGTCCCGTCCGAGTCATTTTTTTTTAAATTTAAATATTTACTTTATAATAAACATAATTTTCGTGTTCTAAAAACATAAAAGACGATATCCGAACATCTTATCATAACCATCAACCTATTGCAAAAGCATTTTCATATAGTTACTTAGAATAACAATAACTTCACTGTGTTTCTAACAATTTTGAGTTAAGTGTATTCACATTTTTTGCTGATCACCGAAGTTGATATTACACATTATTACGAACAATTATGTCTGAGATCGATTCAAGAAAATCGATTTTTTAATACGCAGGGGACAGTGTTAAATGACTACGTGCCCGTTATTTTGATAAAGGCTTTTTCTTTTAATTTAATCGATTTTCTTATCAATTTACGGCTTGTAACTGGCGGAGAAAGAATATCAAATTCGCCTTTTTAACGGTTTTGGATGTTTTTGTAATTTCTAGTGGTAGACTTTACAGTGAAGCAATGCAGTGGTTTTTAAAATGATTTATTTATCTACGAATAGCGATTATGTTTAAGCATATATCTGCATTAAGTTCAATAAAATCACGGGTGAATAGGCATCTTCTGGGTAAGCTCGTTCCATCGTCGACCTTTTCTTCTCGTGGAAGAACGAAGTCAAGAGCAAACCCATCTTAATTAAAAAAGCTCGGTGAAGCGTGGGTACAGTCATGAGCAATATAATGTACCCACTTTAGGACTCTGTCGCACTAACATGACATTTTGTGAGACTTACAGTTCAATTTGTCAAAAAAGTTAATGTGACATGGTACCTAAGTGTATACATATTAATATATTAATACCCCAATTGGGTTATGGTCGTGAGCTCATGTTTTTTTTTAATGATAAAATGATCGCAAAAGTGTTTGCCACAATAAATAACGAAGTAATTTTTATGTAATTTTTTATATAGCAGTAAGAATGGTAGCTTATTGGATGATCCGATTATGAACTTTTCGTGCAATACGGTGTTTAAATTGCTAATAAAAATATTGTTTTTATTTCGCTCTGATTGTGTTAAAAAACGCATAAAAACTGGAATAAAAGTCGGTTTTATTGCAATAAAGTTTTAGTCACGCACATAACATTGAAGTGTTATTGGAGTTAACTTAAATTGCAATAATGATACACTTTTAACACCGTCAACGAAGATTTTGATCTTAATTATCTATAATCGGACTTGGGAAAAATTAAATCTACTTAATTACATTTTGAGCTTGAAAGAGAGCCATTATAGACGGCCATACGGCTCACCTTTTTATTTGAAAGAATTAATCGACCCTAGTGGGTCGATAGCGATAAGCGCTGAATGAGGGAAATCGTCGACCACGCCGGGTCGGTATCGGGGTCCTGAAGTGTTTGGTGTCGCGAGCTGATTGGCTGCCTCTATGGCTAGAGTAATCGGGTCGTCGGGATCGTATATAACGTCCTTCGATACGGCTCACCACCTATCATGTTGTCTAACAGAAAGCTCGGTTAGTTGTAGGTACTTAGTTTATGTTGTGATAAACGTACCTCTGACCATTGGGGTATTGTCTTGAGCTTTCTGTATATTGAAAGAGAATCAGTATGGATTTCGTACTGAGATCATAAATAAAATAAGTACATATTGGTTTCCAAATAACTCTTAGAAGATTAATATTTTAAATAAATTCATACCGCTGCGCTATATAATCTTATTTGATCAAATTCTAATTTGAAAATCCGTGATAGTTCTTTACGGAGAACGCGTGACTTAGATCGTAGTGTCCCGAGTTCGAATCTCAGCGCAAGTTCTAAACCACTGAATTCTATTTTACAGACACCCTATACAAAAATGTTATTCTTCCCGTATGGGATCTATCTTGCCGCGTAAGTGCAAGTGAATCAGACAGGAAGACTACAGATTAGATAATAATATTAGACTCGATGGCCGCTGGGGCGTAAAGGTTCTCGAATGGCGACCACGTGTCGGACGATGCTCAGTGGGTAGGCCCGCTACAAGGTGGACCGACGATCTGGTGAAGGTCGCGAGAAGCCGCTGGATGCGGGCAGAGCAGGGCCGATCGTCGTGGAGATCCTTGGGGGAGGCCTATGCCCAGCAGTGGGCGTCGTACGGCTTATAATGATGATGATGTTAAACTCAGAGGGTGTGAGGTAAATCTAGCTCGGCGTTCGATAAAAAATGGTGCGGGGCGGAGAGAAAAATGACGAGTTATAATGTGCTACGTGAAATGGGTATATACTGGCGCACGCAAATCGAAATCGAACGATTTCAAAATACTGATCCAGACCTACTTTTTTCGTGTCATCATCATCACCAGCCCATTAACGTCCCCACTGCTGGGGCACGGGCCTTCCCTATGGATGGATAGGGAGATCGGGCTTAAACCACCACGCGGGCCCAGTGCGGATTGGTGGTTATTAACGACTGCTAATGCAGCCGGGACCAACGGCTTACCGTGCCTTCCGAAGCACGGAGGAGCTCGAGATGAAAACTTTTTTTTTGTGGTCACCCATCCTATGACTGGCCTTTGCGAAAGTTGCTTAACTTCAACAATCGCAGACCGAGCGCGTTTACCGCTGCGCCACCGAGCTCCTCAATTTTTTCGTGTACTTGTGGGTAATTAAGGCCTGCCGGGTAATAAAGCCTAAATGACAAGTAGGATTATGCGCTCAAGGCCACAATTATACCCGCGTAAATCGCTACATAGCTAGTCGATTCCGCTACCTCCCCGCTTTTATTAAGCAGTATAAGCGCCTCTTCCTCTACTCGCTGCAAGTGGGACCCCAACCTTATGCAGATTTGGATCGGCCCCGCTTGACGCGGCAATTTTTCTCAAAACACTGATACTTGCCACAATTACCGGCCATTTATCACGGTGGTCGATTCAACCACTTAAATAGCGGCTTAAGGATTCACTGATGATACGGGAAGGTGTTTTGGGCTGGGAACGGAGGTTTGTACGTGTTGAAATGTCGAGAGATTTAAAAATGTTTATTTTTAAAGTTTCTGATTTACTCTTTTAGTTTGGGGTTGACAGCAACCATGGAATTTCACTCCCTATTATCCAGACGCACCATCTTTTCTTTTTGTTACTCTAATTTTTTTTTATCACGGCGGCGTGTGCTCAATAAGGACAAAACTGCCTATTTCTGCCATATGGTGTCGCTACTGTTGATGTTCGTAAAGGAGAATGGGCGAAACTGGTCCAAGAACCTCCACTGATGAGACTTATATGTAATGAAAGCTTATACTTTCCCTATGATTCTGGCAAAGCTCTATCAGATTCTGTCCCGGGATTCTTTTTCTACGGCCGTGTTTGTCCTGGCTATGTAGATTTAGTTACTGAGCAACAAATCTTGAGTCGATTTTAGTCCCCCACTGTATTTTATCACATTTTTAGCCAGGACAAACATGGCTGTAGAAAAAGAATCCCGGGACAGAATCTGATAGAACTTTGCCAGAATAATAGGGAAAGTATAAGCTTTCATTACATATAAGTCTCATCAGTGGAGGTTCTTGGACCAAGTTTCATACAAATGTGCCCATTGTCATTTTGGCAACTTCTCCTACTATTTAAGTAAACAAACATATTGTTTTGGTTATATTTTTTCACTATAACCCTTTGCACAGCGTTTAACTGCAAAATCATAGTGTTATATTTATTCCCTAAACATCGGAGAGAAGAACACTTAGAAAAAATATTTTCGATTAAAACTGTCTTTTTCCTCCAACTGGCTGCTTGTTTTTTGTAACTCATCCATTGGACATTTTCTCGCAATTGATCACGAATTTTAGCTGTACATTATGGAGAACTGTCAAAATTTAGGAATACTCAACTAGTGCTACCGCCTACATTTGAGTTTCTAGTTTTTATTCTCATTAACGGTTAATACAATAACATCAAACAAAGAAATATTTTACAGGAAAGCCAAAACAAAGCTTAGATTTAGAGTTCTAAGGCCCTCAAGTTTTACAAGGTTGTGGTTACTCCTTGGTCCTTAAATACCTACATACGAATTGGGAATCGTACCATTTTCGAGTGATGTACATAATGCTTAATTTTTTATTTAATCTCATTCCTCAATAGAAAATTATACTATACATTTTCTCCTCAGGCCTCCTAAACCTATATTCGCTTGGTCCTTACCAGTCGTCCGTTATATGGAGCGAAGCCCTAAATGTCAATACATGTCTCAATTCGTATGCGAATGGAGCTATGTTACTACTCGTGCACTCGTAACCACCCACGGTTTCAAATGGTGTAAGAAATAAGTGGTAAGAGATACCAAAGAAGTTTTTTTTTTTAGGGTTCCGAACCTTAAACTGTCCTGTCTCTCTGTCCTTCTGTAAAGACCATTTTTCTCGGAATCGCGTGAAGGTATCATGTTGAAATCAAAATCTTAAACTTAAAGTGACCTATGTATCGAGACAACCTCCCTTAGATTACGAATATATTCCTTTATTACGGCAATATGTACGGAATACTTGACCCTTGACTTCCCAGTAGATTGAATCAAATGGGAATGCATAAGGTATTATCAAAAATATCACCAAAATCATAGAAGAAACTAACCCGCGAGCGCTCATCACACAGTCCGGTCCATTTCAACAACACGACGATAACGCGCACGGGTTAACATTCGCACCTATTTGTAGCAAAGCGCAAAATGTGCGCGTTTGTTTTAGAACTGCGCTATATAAAGCGCAAAACGAGATCTACCCGCGAATATGGCGCATTGAAGATTTCAATTACTATTTGCATCTTACTCGCTTAGGCTTGATTGTAAAAAGCGTTTTGTATTTGTTTCTGTTTAACAGTCTTGAATGACTTTGAATACTGAGTGTAGTTTGAGTGATCAAAGTTCAATAAATAATTTGTACAACTATACTTGCTTAGGTACCTACAACGTATCAACTCTAACAAAAACAAACAAAAAGGAAAAAAATATTTTAATACAAAATTTATTTATTTGTTATTAATTTAGTTATGAATATTTGTACGAAAAATAATACGTATATATTTTCTTTCGTATAGATAATAATAATATGTTGCTAGCGGTAACAAAGGGTATGCATCTAAGTTGCATAATGTCCAGGGCCTTTAGCTAATGAGTATAAAAACGGCCTATTTATCCCATCAAATGTCGCTACTATTTGAGTAAACTAACATATTATTTTGGTTATATTTTAACACAAAAAAACTACCTTTTTTAACTGATGACTGCTTTTTCTTTCATAAGCAAAAGGATACTTAGTGGGTTAAAAAGGCGACATCTAAACAATTCATCTAAAAAGCAATATTGCAATTTGTCATTTGCGCATTTAAAAGTAAGCGGGAAATGCAAACAAAATGTCAAATAGCAATATTGCTTTCTTAGACGAATTGCAACAATGTGGACTTTTAAAACCCCCTAGTTATGAAAGTACATCGATTTTTTATAGTTTTACGTTAAAACATTTTGTCAAAAAACAAAAAATAATACGCTAAACATTGTTGTATCTGTCTTTAAACGTGTTGGCTCTTCTTAATCTCAAATCTGCGACATGACAATATCAGCACGGTATCAATAAAACTTTTATAGCACTAAAACTGGCATAAATTTCAACTAATTTGTTTACGGAGGGTATTAAATTAAAAACGACTTATCTGACATACGTTTATGTGTTAAAAGATTTATTTTATGACTCCTACTTACGAGTACATTTCCTATTTACAAAAATAAACTGTAAAATACTGCTTCTATGTGGGACTGGGTGCAAATAAAAAACTTAGTACACTGCAGGAATGAGGCTCTAGTAGTAACATGTATATCACCATTTATGCTGTATCACAATCATCATCATCATCAGCCCATTAACGTCCCCACTGCTGGGGCACGGGCCTTCCCTATGGATGGATAGGGAGATCGGGCCTTAAACCATCCCGCGGGCCCAGTGCGGATTGATGGTTATTAACGACTGCTAATGCAGCCGGGACCAACGACTTAACGTGCCTTCACAATAATTAACTAAATTATTAAAAAATTGTATTTGTGTCCTTTCATACATGCTAATTTTATTAAGTCTTTTCATTCTTTTTTTTTTCAAAACGAGTACATATGAAAACTGGTTGCAAGTTGTCTCTGATTACTTGTAGCTTTGGCCACCCTATTAGCGATTACTGGCGTGAATTTGTGTATGGTTTTTTAACGCTCCAATTTTGATTGCTCCAATATATCTGGGATATAAATTATATTTTACTACCGTCTGTTTGGGTTTATGTGGGCGTGTTTTGTACTGAGTCGAATGAACATTTCTGGTTGTCATAACTTTAGATATAATTACAGTTAGACCGTTTTTGAATTTGCTAAATGAAAGCCGATGGCCGCTGGGGCGGAAAGGTTCCAGAATGGCGACCACGTGTCGGACGACGCTCAGTGGGTAGGCCCGCTACAAGGTGGACCGAAGATCTGGTGAAGGTCGCGGGAAACCGCTGGATGCGGGCAGCGCAGGACCGATCGTCGTGGAGATCCTTGGGGGAGGCCTATGCCCAGCAGTGGGCGTCGTACGGCTGATGATAATGATGAAATGAAAGCAAGGTATTTTATTCATAATTGCCAAATTATGATTTTTCATACGACGAATTGAAGTTACCTATTTATGTAATTTCCAATAGTTGCCGTTTTGACGATCGGTAGAAACTTATAAATGCTATTTCCATGAGATTTTAATTTACGTAGGTTGTAGTGATAACAAGATGCAAAAAATAACCAACCACATAACAGAAACACAGCTTCACGCCTCTATCTTCGAAGGGGAAGGCAGACGTGTATAATACATACAATACACCCACTCCTTGCCAGCTATGTTTAAGTACTTTTTTATTCAGTTGGTTAACCATATTTTTATGTCATAATTTAGACTCATATATTTTAATATAAAGTGTCAACAATATTCTTATACGCCCACTCTAACACTTCAAACGCAACCAAAATCATCTACAAAACCGTTGCATATAAAATAAATTTCAAACATAATAATTTTGAACTAGTAATAAAATTATGTAAACAAATGTTACGCAACGGTGTAAGAGCGGACCACGCATATTTTCAACGACTCCAGACAGATTTTACGACCTTCTAATCTAATACAAGAGTCATTCTAGAACACAACCAGGTGGTCTGAATTAATTCAAACAAAGAACACGGCTAGTTAACATAAAATACTTTCATGGTTCTCGGCTTCTAATAAGACACGACCAATATGTAAAAAAATAAAATAGCTCTATGGGGTTAAAAAGGCCACATCAAAGCAATTCATCTAATAAAACAATATTGCGATTTGATATTTGCGCGTATAAAAGTAAGTGCGAAATGCACACAAATGTCAAATAGCAATATTGCTTTTCAGATGTGGCATTATTAAACCCCCAGGACTATCCCAATTAGGGTTGTCAAAAATGCATCCATAGCAAAATGGACTAAGTATCCACACCTCACCGAGTTTTCTGTTAGACCAGCGTGATGGTGGTGAGCCGAATCGCCACCTATAATGGTCAAGCCAACTGTGTTAGTGGAACTGAACTCGTTGGTGCATGTCTGGTAACACAGCACAAACCGGCGCTCCTCGATTGAGAAGCAAGCGGGTATACCAAAGGACTATATTGACTAGAAAAAAAAAAAGAAGAAGGCAAAAGAGGATGGCGAAGACGAAACGTTTGTTCTTCTCTCATGTGGGTTGTCGCAGTGACTCACCCAACAACCTTGGTGTCAGAGTTGCTATTGAGCCGCGAAAGGCCCCTGACATGGCTCACATAACGACTACACACTTACTTTAGTAAGTAGTATCCGAAGCCGATTTCTTTACGTGACCTCCGAAGGATGGTCTTTTTTTCGAAATTTCGGTATATTACTTACTATTTTTTTTATTCCATACTCCAATAACCATTATGCAAAGAAACACCCAAATTGCAAACACTCAACAAAAGGTAAATTCTAAAATATAAATTCTAAATATAAACCGCCTTATTTACAAAGTCAACAATACGTCTAAAGACCCATAATGACATTGCACTTTTGCAAATGGTCTTCTTACCTTACAATATGGATTCGTCAAAATCATTAATACGTATTTAACTCGCATCTGTCTCCAGACACGTGATAATTCGGCCAAATTGTGAATGCCATCCGAAAGAAATGTACTGTAAGCAATGCAAAAAAAACACAAAATCTATAAAACTTCAAAAATGTACTTAAAGCAACAACAACAGAGTTCAAAATCTAAAATCATCGAAAATCTGTCAATCTGTGTGGTATTGGCTAATGATATCAAACATAGACCAGAAGTCAGGGTTGATAAATGATACAATTTGACACGCATAGTCTGAGAGCTATGGGAACTTTGCTGATTAAATTTGGAACATTGTAAAAAGATGTGTTTCCGCTTGTGGTTTCATTTGTGAAGTTTTTTTCATGGGCTGTGGTTTGGTTTAATTTTATGTTTGTACTTGAAGCACGTAATGGTGTCATAATAAAGTTATTGTCAAGGTCTTTTGAAAATGGCTTGGATGTTTCATAATGACATAAATAACGTAAGAATACTAATTATTATGAACTACTTAGGGCGATATAAAAAGAGGATTAGAATTTATGTGTAACTTAGATAAAATTAATTACGGGTTTCTATAAAAATACTGTCATAATGTTTATAGTCAATAAGTACAGCCATCAAGTCTATCAAAAAAGTACACTGATGAAAATGTACAATGCACAATACAAGATTATTGTGTATTGTGTATTTTATTTATTACTCGAAGTAAGAAAATATGAAACTTATAAAATAAGAAATAGTTCTGTGCTAGTAAATGTAAATCAAAATTACCAGCGTGATAAGATTTATTACTTACGTGGTAGCTGGCTGGCAATAAAAAAAATATGAAGCATACCTGAAAAACAAAACAAGATTTAGATTATTATTATTTTGAAATTGGAAATTCCATTTCGAATATCAGAATTATCTTTACATTTATTTATGTCGATATAAAAATATAATTAAGTAACAAAAATGTTTTTTGAAATAAGAAATTCAATTTCAAATATGGAACAATAATAATGTTCCATATTTAAACTGTTTTAAATTCCATGGAAAATAAAGATTTAGATTAATTTTATTGTAATTAGAATATCGGATTCAGTTGCAAAAAATATTGTTAAAAACGACTAAGATACCCAGCCAAAAACTCTTTGGCTCCTGCCAATAATTTCTACCCCCAATATTAAAAATTAAAAAAGAAAAGTCCAGTCGATTCGCCGCCATTGCGCGTGAATCTTTACAAGAACTTTAAAACCGTGATAATAATTTGTTCGAACTAATAATGTGGTCTAAAACTTATAGAAAAGTGCATCAGGAGCTTCTTGAGGACCTACCATGGCATCAGAAGATAAAAACTACGGAATAAATTCTGTAAGTACGCCATTTTATTTGGACAATTGCTTTTCATACGAAACCTTAATAATTTTCGAACGGTAATTACTTGTTACATTACATTTAGTATATTTTTTTTACTGTAAACTTATTTAAAAGTAAAATAGGTACATAGTTTGAAGAAATTCCAATTTTAAATCTTTTAGTTTATAAATATTTACAAACTTACATCTTTCCTCTAAAGCAATGAATCAGTCCGGGTGTTACTTTTAATGAGTACGGCATTTATGGGAAATTGAAATCGTAAATCTAAGAGAGGTTGTTTTGGAAACAATCGGATAATTAAGTGTACGATAACGAGATTTTATGGTACTTGCGAGATAAGAAGAAAACAGACGTTAAACAAAAATAATAGAAACTAAATTGCACTTGGTATTGAAGCCATATTTGTGAGTATATTGTAGACAGTAGTAATCAGAATAGACAAATTGCATCTACTTTTGATACGAAGACATAAATAAGTAATAATAATATATTTTCTTCTTAATTCTTTTATTTAAGGGCTTTAACAAACTATATGCAGGCAGGTCATAAGCTCATCGCTTATAATTTTCTGACAATACAGTCACATGAGTTCTTTTTTCAAAACGTCAAAATTTAAAAAGTGACGTCATTAATAAACGTGCTCAAATGTCGTACTCATTGTTACGTAATAAATAATTAAAATTCGTAAGAAAAGACTTAAGTGTAAACAAAAATGAGGTACGTTTGATCATCTTATATCCCCTGTTTCAAGATTATCTCATTTTATAATTCTACTATATCGTTTATCTTGTTAGAAAGAACAGAATCCCTCTGTTACAACATGCCCGGAAAGATAAACAGTTAAACGAAGCTAAAGGGTGTTCGTGTAAGTCAGTTCCTCTAAAATATCATGAAGTTACAGGAGTTGTTAGTTTCAACCAATCACAGGAAATTTCCAATGTCAATAAAGACTAAGCTACAAGGTTAGGTGTGGGGTGAGGTGAGGGTACTTAGTTCATCTTGCAATGGACGTACCTCTACCTACCCCAAACTAGATATAGTCGTGAACTTATGACATGTTTTGTTACGTGTTTAGAAGATTAGGGGCAAAAACATAAATAAGCTAAAACTGTAACTTACTAGTCTCAAACACGCTAAGCCAATTTGGCCCCTAAATAGTTGTGTGGGATGACAGATAAGATTAGTTTCAACGTTGTAAGCGTCTTATTAGAAATTCAGAGTACGCCACGTAAACATACCGAAGTTTATAGAATGAATAAATTTAAAAATAAAAAAGATAATGTTGTAAATAAACCATCGGTAGCACTACTAATGATAAACAAAGAATCTGACACTTGTTAATTAAAGGTTTTCTATTAGAACAGGTTTTCGGAATATGTCAAATCGTTTTAAAAACTCGAGCAGTTTAATATTTTGGTTTTAGTTTTTGACATACAAAACCTTAACAGTGGATACTCAAGAACCTTTACCAGGTTACTGAAAACTGTTCTTTTTTATTTCACAATACAATAACACCAATGAGTTTTTACTAACACGGTTGGCTCGACCATTATAGACGGCGATACGGCTCAGCACCTATCACGTTGGTCAACAGAAAGCTCGGTGAGGTGTGGGTACTTATTATGTCATTTTACGGTGGATGTACCTCTGACTACCCGGGATATAGTCGTGTTCTTGTGTATGTGTTATGTATATAATATCATCATCATCAGCCCATTAACGTCCCCACTGCTGGGGCACGGGCCTTCCTTATGGATGGATAGGGAGATCGGGCCTTAAACCACCACGCGGGCCCAGTGCGGATTGGTGGTTATTAACGACTGCTAATGCAGCCGGGACCAACAGCTTAACGTGCCTTCCGAAGCACATAATATAATAATACTTTATTGCACAGAAGGACATACAACAGAGAAATACAAATGAAACAAAAGCGAACCTTTTTGCTAAGTTAGCAATATTAATGTCGCATCGGTATTCCTGCGACCCCGCCGGCGTGGTCGACGATTTCTCTCATTCAGCGCTTATCGCTATCGACCCATTAGGGTAGATTAATTCTATCAAATATTTTTCCTCTCAGACGACGCCCTGAGCTGAGGTTCGCGCCCAACTGGGCACCCTCAGGCCTGTTGTCTTAAACGTTGCACCGGGCGAGAGCCTTCAGCGCTCCCCATTTGTCCGGCCAAGTAGTTAATGCCATCTACGGCAAGTCTACAATAAGTCACGTCAAAGAAAAAGGTATTCCTTCGATTGGGGTTGGCAGAGTAATGAAATGAAAGACGAGACGATAAACCGCATGATAATAAATATTATAACTATTACATAATTTTGAAATATAATATCAATATTCCAATTATGATTCGAAAATTATATTTTAGTCACGAAAATAACCACCAAGTCGTTTAAGTCCACTAGTTTCACACAGCAAATCAGCACAATAAGAAAGAATCAACAAGTTTAAAGTATCATAGATTTGTACTGGGAACAGTTAGCTTCGTTAACGACGCAAGCGCAAGTAACAAAAGTGCAATAAATACGATGTCTAAGCCGTGAACTTAGAACTAAGCATACTAAATTCGATTCAGTTAATAAATTAAGGTCACCTTTGAAGACGGTCGAGTAGTTTGTGTGATAAAGATTCTGGAGTCAATTGTAAAAAGTAAGTCTATGTTTAATAACAGCCTCCGTGGTCTAGTGGTTAGAGCGTTAGGCTCACGATCTGGAGGTCCGGGTTCGATTCCCGATGGGGACATTGTCGAAATCACTTTGTGAGACTGTCCTTTGTTTGGTAAGGACTTTTCAGGCTTGAATCACCTGATTGTCCGAAAAAGTAAGATGATTCCGTGCTTCGGAGGGCACGTTAAGCCGTTGGTCCCGGCTATTAGCCGTAAAAAACACCTCCACCAACCCGCAGTGGAGCAGCGTGGTGGAGTATGCTCCATACCCCCTCCGGTTGAGGGGAGGCCTGTACCCAGCAGTGGGACGTGTATAAGCAGTTTATGATGTTTAATAAAGATTTTTTTTTATTATTATTAATTCCTGCAGGGCTAACATACGCAACGAGATAAAATTATCAATCGATTCAATGAATGTTGTCGAAATCGATGTTTGTTTTTATCCCTAACATGCGTGGCACGTGATTTTTTTCGTATTTTGACAGAACGACATGACTTATTTGGGTTCATAGCACCAATCGACAAAACGACATAATTATATCGTCAGAAAAAAGAAGAAATGACCGTGACAAAATTGTATTATGCGCATGTTAGCCTTACTGGTTGTTCTTATTTTGACTTGATGAAGAAACAAATCCTTAATCATTATATTTGTAATTTTCTTCTCTATTGTGGGAAGATCAATGACGTCATGTTTGGGTTATAAATATCAACATACATTTTGTCGAAATCGATAAGTTTGTTTTCATTCCTAACATGCGTGACACGTGATGTTGTTCGTATTTTGACAGAACGACATGACTTGTCTTATTTAGATTCACATGATATATCCATACCATAACCAATCGACAAAACGACATAATTATGTCGTGAGAATCGATAAACTGACCGTGACAAAATTTTATCATGCGCATGTTATCCCTACTGGTTGTTCTTATTTTGGCTTGATGAAGAAACAAATCTTTAATCATTATATTTGCAATTTTCTTCTTCTCTAGTGTGGGTAGATCAATGACGCATGAACCCTGATGTTTGGGTTATAAATATCAACATGTACAAAATCAAGACCGAATTTAATATCACCGTTATTAAAATATATGACGAGTATCTAAATGATGAACTGCTCTAATTTCATTTTTATGTACGTCTATAATCAACTATCTCAAACGATTAACTTCATACCGATTTTAATTTCGAGAAGTCTACATAAACTCACGCTTATTTCTTACCGTCGTGATTAGACTCTATGGAATTCCATTTGCATGATTCCGACACACTTCTCTTGCTTCCTCCACATTCATCAATCGTTTCATACACGAACGCCCTTTCAAAGTAGATCGTACTAAACTTTTCCGAAGGACGTATTATACAATTTGGTCCTTCTAGGTCTTCCGAGCCCTATCTTCTAACCTCGCCTTGTATACCCTTTCGTAATCCTATTATTGTTTCTCAAGTCTACGTGTAATTATCGAATTAGGATTCAATATTGCAACTCCGTGCTTCGGAAGGCACGTTAAGCCGTTGGTCCCGGCTGCATTAGCAGTCGTTAATAACCATCAATCCGCACTGGGCCCGCGTGATGGTTTAAGGCCCGATCTCTCTATCCATCCATAGGGAAGGCCCGTGCCCCAGCAGTGGGGACGTTAATGGGCTGTTGATGATGATGATGATGATTGCAACTCTAGTATTAACATTACATATTACACCTATTTGCGAACAGCGTGGAAACTAGATCAAACGATTCACTTGGTTAAGCTTCGTATTAAGTAATTTACTATCGTTTATATGTACTTAATTTGCATAATTAGATTGAGTCTTGTTTTAAATTGCGTAACCTTGACTTTTGGAGATATATTTATTGTTGTAAAAGTGTACGGCGAAAGTAGTTTCTATTGCGATGCAGTATTTCCTAATCAATTTTTGATACGTTCTCACAGTTAGTGTTAGAAATACGAACATAAAATCACGCTCGTAATCCCTAATGGGGTGGGCAGAGCCACAATTAATCAAAGACAACTTTCAGCCACTGTTGATACGATGTCCTAAGCTGGATATGATGAACCTTATGATGAATAGGGATTAGCCTAGCCATAGCTAGCTGCTAGCTGGGATATTTATTACCCTAGTGTTAGACATATTTAGAACTCTCTGCTTACCCCGGTGGGTTATATGCGTGAGTTTATCTATGTATGTTTGTGTGGGATTAAATGAAAATGTAAAGAGGTTAGATGCTGCTTATCATTAGGTTTAAGTTAGTATTCTCTGTAAAAACAATACATAATGTCACTTACATGAGAAGGGGTCTTAAGTAATTACAAATGTTCATTCTTTGCATATCAGTGAAGTACAAATATTATAATGTACTTATATAAACTTTTGGATAATTATGTTATGAGCAATGGGATTGGTACCTTGTCTGGTTAAAAGGTCATCAAAATCATTTTATGTATGCATGATAACACTAATAACAAAAATTTGTTCCAGGTTTGTCTTCGGGCGAAATGGGTAAGTACATTTTTGTTATGTATTTGAACGCACCGAATATTCTTAAAATAAGATTCAAATACGGTTGAATTATTTTTACTTAAATGGTTTTTACGATATTTAAATAACGCTTTTTATGCCTAAAATCCATTAACATTAAAGTGTTATCTGCGTACAAGTGTGTTCGAATTTCAAATTGTATCTAGTTCCGTATTAAGTTTTTTTTATGAGATTGGGTAGGTCAAGGCAGAGGTTGCCAGGTAATTAATCAATAACTGGTAATAAAAATGTTGCCAGGTCACTTTTTGTCGACACTTTAGTATTAAAGTAAAGTGCGTAAATCATTAAATGATCATGTTTACGTTTTTTTATACTAAGCGGAAAATTGACCTGTTTCATAATTTTAAATTGTGTTTTGTCAATAACTAAATATACTTATATTAGGAACATATTATAATATTTTTATATTTTATTAATATTAAGATTATTTCTTTACACTAAATTACCCTAATAGTTTAAGTGGCAATCATTGCTTATTAGCAATAAGACTGAAATAAAGTGTATTAAATTGTAAGTATTCTACACTATTTCTCAGTGATATTAGGCAATTATTTTTAAAAATATGCATATTTTCTATAATACAACAAACCAAACAGAACATTTGAAGCGGAAAGCGAATAAAAAACTTTTATAAATAAACGCATTGATGCACAAAGAGTTTCTTTAATGATATTAAACAGATGCTCGAAGTAAAAAGCGTTAAGTGTAACAAAACTAGTTACCGAAAAAAACACATGAATATTTGATCCCAAACCAGAATCATTAGTCAAGTTTTTTAACCGGCCAACTTACGCTTCATCTCTAAAACTCCCCATATCGCTATTCTCGTTCTTATTACCTTCAAATAAGCCATTTTTAGGTCTTCTTTCAAGATTATCAAGAGCAAATGCATTGTTGTCGTTTTTGATGCATTCCCTATTGTACTAACAATTGTCCTTCCGTCACTATCCAGTGATAATAGTTCAGAAGTTATGTCATTAATCAAGTGAAATGCACGCGGATTTGCTCCTTTGACTTGCGTATACGAAAATGCGTTTTGATTGTGTGCATTATGATCACCTTCTATAACATTTCCGACTAATGTATCATCAATTTTGTCTTCTATAGCTTCGGCATCAGGTTTGATTTTAGTTTGTGTGGCATTAAGATCATTAATTATAAGAGCTGATCCTATATTTACCCTGGGATTTTCACCTTCATGTGGGAATATTCAATTTGTTTGTGTCGTCTGTTTTTGTTCAATTGACGCTTAAATCCTTAGAATGACTAATGATGTCGATTTTTGATGGAAGCTTAAGCAAATTGTGAAGAATTTAGCCTTTAGGGCATCCGGTGGATTTTTTATACCTCTGCCTTGATATTATTTAAAATAATGTTAACCATAACACTGAATTCGACTTTATGAGTTTAAATTCTTATTTGGATCAAAAATATCTGATGTCACGTGGTTTCCAGGATTTGTGCTAGGTTTAAAGCAATAGCTTCTCCCTCTATGACATAGGACTGAAACATAGCTGGCGAGGAACAGATGTATTATACTAAACAACCACTTAAGTACCCCTTTGAGTATATAGGTGTGATGCTATGTTAGGTATTACCTGATGAAAATTATGCAGGTATATTTGGATACAACTTAGTAATTTTACAATAAAAGGACAAGGATATTTTGTTAATTTGTGTCTTTACAAAAGTTGTAGAAAGTCACTGCATAAAAGTCAAACGCACCTAACAACGCGTCTCCGTGAACGCTCTTGTATATCGTAATGTGTTCGTATTATCCGCGCGCGATTTTCATAAACTAACCGTCTAGAAGGCTTACTTATTAAACTAGTTACAACGAATTACCTCGCCTCTGAAGTGAGAACATCTAAACGTATTAGATAACGCAACTGGTAAGATTTCCACGCCCCACAGTAGTGACCTAGAATAGAAAGTTGGAAGACCTAAGTCCTAAGGGCATGGGACAGAACTAGCTAAAACCTGTTACTGATATAATACCCACTGATAAAACTTCTGATAGTAATGATAAAGTGCGTTTTACAATGAATTTAGAAGGTTCGTTTAATTAAAATATATGTGAATAGTGAGATAACATAGAGATATAGAATGACTAATGCTGTCATAGAGGTCTCCAGTTTGAGTGTCTGTTCGGGTCAATTTATTGGAAAACGACTAAATTAATTAAGCTTACTGTATCTCCATCAACCAATAGTGAAATAGCTTGATGAAGTATATATGATATGAGGCCTGTGCACGACAGTGGAAGGTAAATAAAACATTTTCTTTAAGAATAAAAAAAATGTTTTTTTTCTTTTGGGGTAATTCCATAGTCTCTGCATACTAAAGCGGGAAATGAGTAAAAGTAAGTAAAAAAGTAAAAAAAAAACCTTCATCTCCGGATACGACACGACCTGCACCTTCTCTTTTATTTGTTTCAAAAATGTTCTCCTAGGTCTATCCCTTCCTCTCTTTCCTTCAATTTTTCCTGCTATAATGTTTGTTATAAATGAATCGTGTCGTATCAGGTGGCCAATCATATTTCCTCTCCGGTTCTGGTTGTGTTACATAATAATTGGAAAAGTTTTTTTTAATATTAAAAAAAAAACAATCAACAAAGGAATCAGGAATACTATTTCTAACATAAATTACTTTACTTCACTACCCTATACACAATAAAAAGTCAATAGTAGCTGAAATAAAATAAAGACAAACTTGCTCCCATGTATATTCATAAGATGCTTATCTGATTGTATTTCAAAGGAATGGTAACTGTAACGAAATCTGCCATCAATAATGTAACATAAGAAACCAATAAATCGAATGCGCCGTACAAAAACGATGAAATACTACTAATGTCTTCATATATGGTTACGAAACTATTGCTGTCTTATTCATCACTATTTCTTCGAGTACTCTCTTAATAAAACCAATGGATTGTATCCAATGCGAATCAGTCGCGATCCGTGACATATAACTCTATCAACCTTTAAGGGTAGATTGATACTAATTTATGTTTATTTATGTGTTTCTTCATAGTTCAATACGAAGATGGTTACGATCCTGTTTCGTTTGAGTATGATAATATGTTCTAGCCTTTTAAAGATTACAGTTATATATTTTATTTTTTGTTAAGTTTAAAATTGTCTTAGCTGTACTTAAGATTAAACTTTGCTGTTATCCAGCTTAATATTATCGTGTTCAGATATATGTGTCTGTTTATTTAGGCGAATAACAGCCATCAAGACAAAACTATATGTAGTTATAAATTCATTGACGATTAAGTGTAACTATGTTACCAACTGAATAAATATTTTTGAGTTTCAGTTTTGATTGACTAGACTCTGAAAATCAAGTTGCAACGTCAAAATCAAAACCTCAGCGTACTTCTAAACAAGCTTCACTGGAAAACGCCACCTAGGGTGACAAAAAATAGTCACGACTGCACTTATAAAATTAATCACCCGTCTCTTTTTCAATGTGTTTGTTGGTAAACTTCTTAGAGCACAATGCTATTGTGTCCCTACTATTGTTTGGTTATAAAAAATTGATACACATTGCGCGTCTGAGTTCCCAAATAAATTCGCCAAGGTACGATTGATGGTTACGTCTTTTTTAGAATTACGCGTTGTGTTCATGTGGTTTTGAGCGCATGTGTTAAAGAGAATTGGTACAGAGTTTTGCTTGCCAAAAAATAACGATTGATACTGCGGGAGATTGGGTGATTAGCTGCCACCAATTCTTTCCATTTCATATTCAAGATGGCTGATTATTTATTTTGTATTATGTTGTATTTATCGGTTTTGGAGTCGAGAATTCTCCTTCTTATGATTTCTTCTTTAAATAGGATTACTTTCTTCTGTTGATTGAAGGAAAACCTGTGCCTAGCGGTGGGGTGTATATAGGCTATTATAGGATTAAATATTCAAGTTTTATCTTACTGCAACATATTTCATACAATAGTGGGATGTAATATTGTTTAAAATTAATGTCGTAGTAAGAAACTTAAGTGCTTAAGCAAACATAATTATCCTGTTTTTGAGGTTTACGCGGTTATTATCATAATTAAAACACATAATGCCTGATTCTTACCGCGTTAAAATTAGGGATATGAGACTCCCGATATTTCAACACTGTTGCAAGTGCCATGATCACGGGATGACGGATGTTATCGGGAGTCTCGTTTCCCTGATTTTATCACGGTAAGAACCCGGTATTATGTGTTTCAATTATGATAATTATCTTTTATAAGTATCCATACCCGCTTTGGCTGGATAGCGAAAGTATAAAATGTGTACAACATACGATTTCCTTACTAAATACGAATCTACTTATATCTTGCTTGACCTTTCCCATTTCCCACGACACGCCATTACATACGCCAGTTATAGCTATAGTATTAGAGTAAATGGTCTATATCGAAGTCATAAGATTAGTTCTGCTTAGTTCATACGGTTTTTGAACATATTTCTAATGTAAAATGTATTTTTTGGGCATTATTGCCCTTTCGTTCTACTTGTGTAGATCAGGTGTGCTGTGTACCTCTGTAGTTATGTTACCTTGTTCAAAAATTCTAACAAAAAAATAACAATAAATATATTTTACACCTACTTGAACTACGTGTGCGGAAGGCAAGAGGGAAAGAACTGTCTTATTTTTCCCTAAAAAGTAGCATGAAGAATGCTACACCGACAACAGCGTGGCTCTTAAATTAGTGATGATGATGACCTATTTGACTTATTGTTTTACAACCAAAGTATCTAGTAGTTAGAGCACGCGACACACGGTCCAGAGGTCTTGAGTTACTCGGACACATAAAACACAAAAACACAAAAACACAGATTGTTTCTTATAAGTAGCTTAGTTAGAACATGAGCGCCCTCAGCGGTCTCCATTTGTTTTGCCAAGTAGTTAATGCCATCTGAGTAAAAAAAAAGGAAGCGTTTGTACGTATATAAAACAGCGCCGCGCAACGCACGGATTTCTATGTGAACAGGTGAATAGAAACTTCAACAATACAGAAATTATCAACCCTAAAACGCGTAACTCCTCTTAATGCACCAAGCTTTCAAGTGACTCGACAGACTACAAAGTACAAAATATCTCCGAGTATCCACAAAAATCAAAAACAATTTTCTATACATTTTATGACCATAGCAAAATGCCGTCAATCGCTTATCAAAATGTAACATGGAGGCAACAAAAGACTTTATTGGACGAACTATAACTGAACATGTCAAATATGATCTCGTACATTTCGTCACGGATGTGTGCTTTTCAATGCGGTACTTGAGATCAGTCGTGTGTGATGCGATTTTGTTTTTTAAGAGTAAAAAAATATGTTGTGATGTGACAAATTTGTCCTGACTGTGACTTTGAAATGAGAAGAAAGGAAGTTGATTGCTTATAGAATATTCTAAATTCGAAATATATATTTTTAACAGTTTGTGTATACTTACCTCGATAAGGATTACGTACCTTTATTATGAGCAAATCGTCATCATTTTCAGTTTTATATGGAATCATAATCACTATTACGAAACGGATAAGATTGGCTTTTATTTTGTTAATTTGAAAAATTCTAATGACGTCATAAGAAAAATCCGGCGCGTTATGTCACTGGTTGGCATCGAGATTTTCAAATTTAAAAACAAAACAAAATTTAACCTTATCCATTCTGTAAAAGCGTTATCCCGTTTTTAACCTGAAAATTGGACAGGTCCGGTTTTTAATAGCAGACTGTCTGTCTGACCTTCCAACTGTATGTTCTATTTTTTTTTCGTTATGGCACACTTTGGACACTATATACAAAAATCCTCATTTTATACAGACACTACACATTTATATTATCGTACACGTGTCTGAGGAGCTCGGTGGCGCAGCGGTTAACGCGCTCGGTCTGCGATTGTTGAAGTAAAGCAACTTTCGCAAAGGCCGGTCATAGGATGGGTGACCACAAAAAAAAAAAGCTTTCATCTCGAGCTCCTCCGTGCTTCGAAAGGCACGTTAAGCCGTTGGCCCCGGCTGCATTAGCAGTCGTTAATAACCATCAATCCGCACTGGGCCCGCGTGATGGTTTAAGGCCCGATCTCCCTATCCATCCATAGGGAAGGCCCGTGCCCCAGCAGTGGGGACGTTAATGGGCTGATGATGATGATGATGACACGTGTCTGTGTGACTTACGCACATACGATTGAAGAAGAAAGTAAGACCGAGGGGGAAGGTAAACCTAGCTCAGCCGCTGGTGGAGAGCGGATAGTTACTGTTCTATATACGTAGTATTATTCCTTATTCTATGATTATGGTGTCACCAATGTCCTGCATATCTGTTTTTCCCAAAATAGTCATAACTCGGTACATTTACCTTTGAACCTGTTAGACCTTGCGTTAGGTCAATTTAACTCCCAATATTACGATTACTGCTATAGTTAACTAACAAATTGTAATCTATTATTTTATGGCTATTAGGCTTGATCCACAATGGATGTTACGTACTATGTTTTCGAGTAAAAAATTCTACTACATTATATTCGTAATTATCTAATTTACTCAACTTCTTTTCGAAAAATGAGATTACTCCGTGCTTTTTTTTATATACATTAAATACTTGGCCGAAATTTCGTGTTTCGAAGAAAAGAAAGCACGTTAAGTTGTTGATCCTAGATTGCTAGCCACAACACCTTCACCAACTAGTGTTGCCTATCGATAGGTCACTATCGGTAGTGTCTTGTTAGCTTGAAAACAAAAACAATATTATCGATAGTATCGATAGCTCATTTGGATCAATACTATTGTTACTCAGCAAAACAGTCGACGGTACTGTTTCTGACTTTTGCAAGGACTATCGATAATATTGTTTCTGACTTTTGCAAGGACTGTCGATAGTATTGTTTCTGACTTTTTCAAGGACTATCGAAAGTATAGTTTCTGGCTTTTGCAAGGACTATCGAAAGTATAGTTTCTGACTATTGCAAGGACTATCAATAATATTGTTTCTGACTTTTGCAAGGACTATCAAAAGTATTGTTTCTGACTATTGCAAGGACTATCGTTACTATCCGGCTTATGTTCCGGTAAGTATGAACTGCGCCTTACCATAGCAATCAAAGGTTCTATGATCATCACATTATAGCTATCCGATTAGTGTAATACTTACGAATTAACAGCTATTACGTAGTATGGAACCTTATCGGTATCGGATATTACATACCTGTTACTGAGTATCAGTGTAAGAAGCTTAAATCGTTTACAATGTAACATTTTATTGCACAAAGAATGAAAGAATTAGTACAAATTGCGTATTTTACTGGCGGTTTTGTTAAATAGCATTTTGAGATAACTGTAAGTTAAGTGGTTTTTGGGACGGGACATTAGTCTTATACTGGGTTGATACATAACTTAGATATCTAGCCAATGCTAGAATAATCATAAATTGATATGTTTTGGAAACTTAGTTTTAAAGTAAATTGTAATTATAGTAAAGGCGCTTTCCTTGTCATAATGAAGTGTTTATAAGTAAAATTTGTAGTTGCGGTTACTTTTAGAATCTGCTAATTATAACGCAACTGTATATTACAATAATTTATTGAACAGTAAAACTTAAATTTATGTATAGCGGTCTTAACGATTAGAAAAGTTGGGTAATTATGAAGTACGTAAGTATTTTATCGTTACCGATTAAATAGACTAATTGGACACCTTTCTCAAGTTCCTTGATTACAATCTTAGTGTCTTTAAGGGTCCTGTCTCACCAGGACACCATGTTATCACCATGTTGTTAAGTAAGATGATCCGTGCTTCGGAAGACACGTTAAGCCGTTGGTCCCGATTACTACTTACTGATGTAAGCCAGTAGTCGTTATATGAGCCATGTCAGGGGCCTGTGGCGGCTCAATAGTAAAATTGATACCAGGGTTGATGGCGTTGGTAATCCACCTCACAACCCACACGGAAGAAGACCATGTTATGCAGTCGTATAAAGGATACCTCCACTGGTTGCGCGACTAAATTGGCGCAACCATGATGTCTTATTGAGACCTCTAAGGATAAAAATAAAAATGCTTAACTTAGATTATCGTGTCATAAATATCCAAGGGATTCAATCCCGGTTCGGGCCCCAAACCACTGAATTTGACTTTATGTTTTGATCATATTTAATTGATGTCACGTGGTTTCCAGTATTTGCGAACGGATGGCGGCAAAAAGCCCCTATTAATGGGAATTAAACATGGATAGCGAGGAGTATATACAGGGTGTTAGTGGCATCGTAACGAACACTGTTTTTTTTTCCGTCTCTTATGTCCACCATATTTCCACCAATTACAATTAATTAAAGGTCCAAACACCTGTATGTATGGGTGTTAGTGACATCGTAACGAAATCTTTGGGAGATGATTCAGACAATGATTCTGTGTTGAACATTCATGCTGATTTTAGTGCTTTTTTAAATTTTTTACTGTTCCGTACTTTTACGACGGAAAATTCCTCTTGATATCAACTCAGAATCATGGTCTGAGTCATTGCGCAAAGTTTTCGTTACGATGTCACTAACACTCCGTTTAGAAGGGAGCTTTATGTTAGTATGTTGATCAAGTAGTTAGGGCCAATTAAACCAAAGCGGATAAACCCAATTAATTTATTTGTCAAATCAATAACAATATCAACCTATCTCGCTCGACCTACAGCCCATTGATACCAACAACAATTTATAACAAACAGACAAAAAAATACTACAAAATTATTCATAGGGAAGCACAATGGTACATAACCCTACGATCTAAAAACCAGTTTGGACAATACAGAACAGTTAATATTTCAACCGTTTGCATTCTAGGGTTAAGTGATACTCTGAATTAGGTCTATTATTTGAATATTACGCTACTTAACGGACAATGACGTACAAACCAGAAGTCAATTGTAGTTTTGAAAGAACTGGAGTGCCGTAATAAATTATGAAGGAAACAAAAGGGTGACATTTAATGTTAATATTGTCATGTATTTGTTTATGGGAACCTTTCTGTGAGTTGACATGTTATTTTGGTATGATTTCGTTTTTTTTTTTGAGTTGACCGGGTGATTGGAAGGTTAAAGGGCGAGGGTTATATTGTGTATTTTAAAAGGTTTCCCGGAAGAAATTCCTATCTTGGCAATTATACATTTTGATCTATTTTGTTTTGTTTATTATATGTTCATTTTGTACTATAAAAGCATATTATATTTTTATGATTATAATTAACAAGTTAGTAATTAGTGTGTCAGGATCGAAGCAAATGGAATTCCATAGTCTATGTATACCCCGGTGGGAAATAGACGTGGGTTTATGTATGTATGTTAATATTAACAAAAAAAATTCACAATCCAAAAATAACGGAACCACAGTAAATAAAAATAAAGTCCATTAACCCTAACCAGCTGTTTTCATACTTAGCGTGTCTAACCTCAAAGGTCGTAAAGCGTCATGTGTTTATAGTCTATGCAATTAGGTTTATGGTTTCACAAGTAACGTTCGAAGTTTTCACCAGGCCTCTCGCTTTAGTCGTCAAAGATCATTGTATGTGGTTGGCTTTTGTCTAATTCTACGGTTTATGGGTTGGTCAGCTTATTTTGAAATAGTTACCAATATAACTAGAAACAGCGGAATTTTTTTTTTCCTTTTTTATGGGGTAGGTAGTTACCTAGAAAGTGCCTATTCACTCTCACAATATGTAGGCCTGTGTTCCCTTCAATCAATCAGAAAGGATATGGAGCATATTTCAAAAGGAATGTAAATAAAGCATTGAAAACCATAATAAAAAAACGAAGGCTATCAGCTACTTTCCCGATGATATGAAAAAGAGTTAGAGTTTAGTTACACACCGGACACTTGATACAAAAATCTCATTCTTGTCGTGTGCCGTGTAACCTTGTAATATAAGTGCGAGTGAGATAGATAGTTCGCGCGCGTTTCCCAGAGACCCAGAGGGGGTGAGGTAAATCTACCTCGGTGCCCGATAAGAATTGGTGCGGGGTGAAGAGTTACCGTTCCTTACGTAGTAATATTCTTTATTCTATGGTAAAAGTACTAAAGTGGAGAATTCTATTTCCGATTAAACGAGAGATTCAATTATGTAAATGTAAAAAAATATTTCCATTAAGAAACCTACTTTTTAATATTGTAATGAGGATATGAATATAGATCAAAACATAATGAGTAGGTTTGAAGTGTTTATGAATTTAATCATTCATCTATTAGAAGTAAATCGATTTGGCGATGTTGACAATCAAATCTGATATATTGTCATTTGAATCTGTATTTTTAAAACCTGTTCGACTTTTTGCATAAAAGCTATTAGCGTTAATTTATAGTAAGAGATATATATTGTGGTTAGAGATATATAGTGTGTAAGTAATCGTTGCATGAGTCATGTCAGGGGCCTTTAGTGGCTCAATAGTACTGACACAAGAGATGATGAGTTCGGTCATCCACCTCACAACCCACACGATAGAAGAAGATATTGTGTTGGGCAGAGTCACAATTCACTAGAAGATGCACTTGATATTGAAGACCTGAAATGGATAACGTTAATGCATTATAGTAACAGGTTCAGAAGCACATCGTCTATATGTATAATAGGAGTAAGGATGGTCCACCATAATGGAAAGGATAATGTTTCTATGCTTTTATAAAACAAAGAAAGAGAGAGGTAGTAAATATGTGTCGTGAATATTTTTAGGTGACAATCGCTACTCGTCAATGCCTGGGCATAGACCTTTTATTTTTAAAATTATGATCCCAATGACCGATATAAGAAACTTTTTAGTTAAATTCTCAAAAAAAAGAATTACGAAAATCATTATTTAATCAGAAACATACTTTAACTAGACTACATAAGGTCAAGTATTGATCGAAATAACCTTTGAAAATTAGATATAAATTGGCGAGATTTGTAGATCAAATCCGATTATAGATATTCATAATTTGAATTTGAATATTCTTATTCGATGTTCGAATTCTATAGTGACTAATACATCGATCTTTTTAATATGCAAACTTGCGACTTTTAATGCGAAATAACATTATAATAAATTCAGAAAAGAGTAAGAATGGTAATATTTAGATTTTCTTGAAGCAGGTTTAAAATCTGTCACAGTTCTATAAAATAGTTGAAAGTATTCAAATAAATTGTAACTTAAAATGAACTCTCAGTAAGTGAGTGAGTTAATATTATTTTTATGTATAAGTTTTCCTATATATTAAATAAAACAGAATCTTAGTTTCATGATATATAAACAACGTTAGTGTTACCATCTTTAGCTATAATATACGACTTGTTATTTATTGCGACACTGTCGCAATTTGTAAACTTTAGGCCGATCTCATCAACCCTTATAAGCACCTAACATATCCTGTAACTGGAAAACAAACAACATATTTTCCTTTAACGAAAAAATAAATACAACGGCTTGAAATTAAAATTCCATTAATTAATCGCCGGTGCCTCTGATCTACGCTTGACGACAAAAAGTCACGACTTTTTGTCGCGCGTCTGCACAGAGAGGCAGTCGTTAGTCGTACGCTCACTTATAAATTGTAATTCCATGTTAATTTTATAGCTATTTACGGCCTTTTTTGTTAAGGACGCTACACACACGATAGTTGTAGTGTCGGTTCGGCTTAGCCAATGTACTTACAAGAAAGTACAACTTCATATAGCTTCTTTTCGTTTCTCAATTGAGTAGGACTTACTTTGATTTGAGCAAAAACTTTTCAATTTTCAAATCTATGTGTTATTAGTGTGTGTGTGCATTCTTTTCCCGTCGTTAAACCGCGTTAATCTCGGGTCGGGCTCTAAACCACTGAATTCGCCTTTATGAGTTTGTATTCATGTTAGGACCATAGACAATTGATATCACAATGTTGCCAAGATTTGTACCCGGTTAGTGGCAGTAGATTCGCCCCTATTACATACATATAAACCTTTATACGTCCCACTGCTGGGCACAGGCCTCCCCTCAATGAACCGGAAGGGATATGGCGCATATTCCACCGCGAGTTGGTAGACGTGTTTTTTACGGCTAATAGCCAGAAACAACCAACTTACTCTTTCGGACTATCAAGCGATTCAAGCCTGCAATGTCCCTTTTACATGGGTCTTAAACATAACTGCCGAGGAATAGGTGTATAATTGTATTTACACTGCATATCCCTTCAAGGATCCAGGCATAATGCTACGCAGTGACGAAAATCGTTGAACAAGGTTTAACTCGATGCGTTTTACGGCTTAAGCCAAGCGGCCAAGACAAGTGTGTGCCGACCTTTACGTCGTGATGTATCAGAGAAAGGTGGCTCTGGCGTCAGATGATACGTATTAGTGTAAGTATATTAGTACAATCACCTTTAACCTGTATCATAGCTGTTTCATTATGGAACTAGATCTCTCTCGAACTTAAGAATGTTACGTATGCCAATAACTTCGGTATAACTACTAATTATTAACTTTATGTGGCCATTAGTGAGTTTTTTGGACCTCAAATCACGTATTTTTAACGGTTAAAAACGTAAGTTAATACATTCAAACCGTTTTTTGAATTTTGTTTTTTTGAGGTATTTATTTTTATTAAATAGGTCAGTATTTACTTTAGAGGGAGACCACTGCCCTATTTTTCCCCAAAAAAGTAGCATGGAAAATGCTGCACCGACAAGAGCGTGGCTCTTAAATTGGTGATGATGATGAGGTCAGCATTATCCCGTTTTTCACAGGATCCGTTTACCTAACCTGAAGATTTGACAGGTCCGGTTTTTTACAGAACCGACTGCCTGTCTGACCTTTCAACACGCGAAGAGAAAACCAGTCCAATACAGGTTAGGTCACATACTTCCTCCATCGACATATCATCAGATTATCTATTGATTTTAACTTGAACTTTTTTAATTTTACGTTTATTATTAAGAAATTTGGAATAGATCTTAGAACTTTTTAATTACTTAATCTGATAGTTTCTGATCTTAGATAGCTTGTTTGATTAACTTGTTCGAATTTGAAATGGTATCAAATTATTTACTAAACTAATCTAAGTCCTTTTCGCGCATAAACTGTTGAACAAATTTACTTAGATGAAATTTTGTATGGAGATAGTTTGATAGCCTAGGAACATCCGCGGGTATGGAAAATCTGACGTGTAAGTGCTAACAAGACACAGTCCGCGTGCTTTCGCTTTTACATCTTAGTAGCTTACGACCATTTAAGACTAAAGTATGACCCAAAGGGGGTGAGGTCAGCGCCCGATACGAATTGGTGCGGGGAGTTACTGTTCTATACGTAGTATTATTATTTATTCTGTGAAGTACGTATAGAAGAACACAGCGTAACGTAATATTCTAATTTGGGGTAGCCAGAGGTACATCCATCGCAAAATGAACTAAATACCTACGCCGAGCTTTCTGTTAGACTAACGTAAAAGAAACTAGAAGAAGAAAGAAACATACGTGATGGGAAGTCACGTGTACCTACTACCATGTAACACCTTAACTACTTTCGACTTTGCAATGAATAAATGAATATGAATTATGAAGAACATAGGTTAGTTTTTATTCCAGAAAAAAACACCTTAGGGGATAAAAATGGGATGTTAATACCGTATCGCAAGTGATAACTGAAGTTCACGCGGACAAAATCGCGGAAGCAAAGCGAAAGGTACAACATAAGTCGTGTGAAAAGTTCATGTTTATACGCTCGCTATCCATCGCTGTTGCACTATATAGGGTGGCACAGTGGTCACGTTCAAAATGAAACATTAGATAAAGGGGTTCATTGGGTACCAGAAACACCCCCATTAATGTTTTGCAATAATTTAGAAATATATGACCCACTTTGTAACTTTTTTTAGATCTTTTACTTTACTTCACACATAAACGGCCTATATACGTCCCACTGCTGGGCACAGGCCTCCCCTCAGGGGGTACGGAGCATACTCCACCACGCTGCTCCAATGCGGGTTGGTGGAGGTGTTTTTACGGCTAATAGCCGGGACCAACGGCTTAACGTGCCCTCCGAAGCACGGAATCATCTTACTTTTTCGGACAATCAGGTGATTCAAGCCTGAAAAGTCCTTACCAAACAAAGGACAGTCTCACAAAGTGAGTACTTTACTTCAGAAATCAATAAATATGTATGTGTGTAACGGCCTCCGTGGTCCAGTGGTTGAGCGTTGGACTTACGATCCGGAGGCCCCGGGTTCCAATCCCGGTGGGGACATATCACAAAAATCACTTTGTGATCCCTAGTTTGGTTAGGACATTACAGGCTGATCACCTGATTGTCCAAAAAAGTAAGATGATCGGTGCTTCGGAAGGCACGTTAAGCCGTTGGTCCCGGTTACTACTTACTGATGTAAGTAAGTAGTCGTTACATGAGCCATGTCAGGGGCCTTTGGCGGCTCAATCATAACCCTGACACCAAGGTTGATGAGGTTGGTATTCTACCTCACAACCCACACGATAAGAAGAAGAAGAATAAATATGTTGTCGCTATCTCTTTCTTACAGAGCTACAAAATAGGTCGTATCTCCTAAACCGTAAATAATCGCTGAACATACATGGGGATGTTTCTGGTAGCCAAGGAGCCTATATCTAATTTTTCATTTTGAACGTGCACCTCCAGGCCGCCCTGTATAATATACGTCAAGCTATCACGTACAGAACACTATGGCGCCCAATTAAACCCAGCTGGGAGGAAAAAATGGTTTAAATGTGTTCGCGTGTTGGGCTGTTTGCTGGTGGGGTTCCCGATAATAATAAATATTTTTATGGAATTTGCACCTCTCTACTGGACTGGGAGTACTGTCATGACTCATGACATAGCATGACAGCTCCTTATTATCCCGGAAATGTCATAAAACTTGAACATGAATTAGTGTTTAGGATTTTTTTTTGTTGTTGGAATTTATTGTTTATGCGTCATACGAAAGACATCAACGAGTTACTTACTCGAAAAATGATAAATTTAATGATTTAAATATTTTGGAATTTTAATAATTGGTTATATGTCAGTTTACGAATAAGTATTTTAAAAATTACAGACGCTTATTTTATAACTATTAAAATATTTTATTTTCTCAAAAATGCTTTATCATGACATGTAATAGAAAAATATTTTTCTTATTTTTTTTTAAATTTCGCGCGAAAACGTTTGGTCACGTGACATTTTGCCCAGTGACGTCACATTTCAACAAACAAAGAAACTGTCAAACAGTATAACTTGAAACCTGACAGAAGGATTTTGTTTATTTTCTGTGTGTTTCGGATCTTTTAATACACGGATAAAAAAACGCATTCTTATTTTGTAAAAATAAAATTATTAAAAATGGTCTTATTAAAAAAAATGATAAACTAATGTGACGTGATGAATGTAACGTGATAAACTACCATATCCGACATATTTCATTTTTTATAGTTGCAACTGTCAAGTAGGCAAATACCTACTTATAAATAGATTTCGGTAGATTTTTTTAAGGCTACAGTAAAAAATCATTTGCTACGTAATCGTGTCTTACACCTTATGCCACATTGTCATTTACCAACAGGTGTTTTGATTTGATTTTAAATTGTGGCTAATTACAAACCTGTATATTATAAAAAGAAAACTGTTTATTAAACAGCAATAATTTTATTTTTAAATATTTATGTCAAGAAAAACTCGACTCATGACCTAGCCTAACAAGTAACCGGTAATTATTCAAATGACTGGAGTAGCCATAGCTACCGGTTCGAAAGTCAACCAGTTGAACCCTAAACGAAGATCACGCTTGCGGGACACGGATCACTCTCATATGAGACCCTCTTCTTGTTACTGTTTTAAGGCACAGTCATCATCACCTCCTAGCATTATCCCGTTTTTCACAGGGTCTGCTTACCTAACCTAAAAATTTGACAGGTCCGGTTTTTTATAGAAGCGACTACCTGTCTGACTTTTCATCCCGCGAAGGGAAATCCAGCCTAATACAGGTTAGGTCACATACATCCCAAAATGCATTTCTCGGGAATGTGGGTTTCCTCACGATGTATTTCTTCACCGCTGAGCACGTGATAATCATTTATGATCAAAACATGAATTCAAAAACAAATTTGACAATAATTGGTTCGAACCTGCGACTTCAAAGTGAGAGGCAAGCGTTTTACCACCTGGGCTACCACGGCTCAGGCACAATCATCACTTTACCAAATTCTTTTTTTTTTACCCAAAAAAGAGGAAAATTTAATAGGTAAAAAAAGTAGATAATAATTATAATAAAGGGAAAATAGTCTTCTTTTATCAAGTGAAGATTGAAGATTAAACCTAGACCGAGGGGCGTGAGGTAAACCTAGCTCAGCCACTGGTGGGGAGCGGAGAGTTGCCGTTCTATACGTAGTTTCATTCCTTATTCTACGGTTTCATGTCGTCGTCTTAAAACGTTAGAAAGTGTGGTGTGAGGGGTCAGGTGGATCTTCATTAGGACGGTCGCGTACGCAATTAGAGGAACGGGTTCCGGTCCCGACTGCGTCGAAGATTTGTTCGGTTCTCAATAATAGTAAGGTTTTATGTTTTAAGCCGGAGTAAGCAGAGAATATGGAATTCTATTTGCCTCTGCTCGCCCCTGGTGGGAAATAGGTTAATGTATGTATGTTTTGATTTCAATTACAATAACATATTATCACGCCTGCATACCCGAAGGGCTAGGCAGACGTGTATAGTATATATACAGACCCGATCCTCACCAACTTGGTCACATACGTCTGAAAATGCGTGTTTCGGGTATGTGGGTTTCCTCACGATGTTTTCCTTCACCGCTGAGCACGTGATAAAAATTTATGATCCAAACATGAATTCGAAAACAAATTCGGCAATCGTTGGATTAGGCCTGTGCTGGATTCGAACCTGTGACCTCAAAGTGAGAGGCAAGCGTTCTACCAACTGGGCTTCCACGGCTCTGCGAGGAAGGTTCGAGTCAACATCTTAAACGGATGTAAGTCATAGACTAAGTTTCGTAAGTCAGGAAGATTCACAATGACAAATTCCCGCATAGTTCCGTGAAGAGAACACAAGCAATGTCTTTAAGTAGGTACTCTTAGGTTGAAGTCTCGACTTTTCCCCACTTTATGAGATTTGAAAGTAACAGTTGTGGCTTTAGAATGGCATAGAAATAACTTTATGGCCTTAGTTTCCCTTAACAACAAAGAGTAGGTATCCGTTTTGTATTTTCTAAAAGCGAAAATGAGGGACTAGAAATGAACCGAATCGGTGAAGACAACTAGTCGGCTAATTATACAGGGTGTTAGTAACATAGTAGCGAAAAATTTTAAGTATGATTCAGACCATGATTCTGAGTTCATAACAAGTGGAATTTTCAGTCGCATAAATAATTCTAAAAAACATTAAATTTTGTATGAATTTTGCGACGGATCAATTTTACTTGATATTAACTCAAAATTATCCCCCTTAGTACTCGTTACGATGTCACTAACACCCTGTATAGTTAGTTAATCGGCCACGACCACGAATGGTGCTATCAAGGCCTCAAATCATAACTATAAGTTGCTTTTGTTTCTTATTTATTTATAAGTCCCGTGCGCTTTTTAAAGAATTTGTAATAAAAATAACATTTTGATTCACTATGTCACAGAAAAAATAAAATTTTATTACATTACATTGTTCCTACATTTTTTTATTACGACTTGAACTTTAAGTTGATAACTTTATTCTACTGGACAAACAATAACTTTCGATCTTAATTCTTTACTTACTTTTTTCGATATTTACTTTTCCTCTTTAAGACACGAGGTGTAACCCGGAAAAAACAAGTATATATTTTACAGTATTAAGTTTAAACCCTAAACTTTAGTTTAGGAAATGTCACAATGTGGGAGGTCGAATTCGATTGAACGTAATCATTGTCCCAGATTCATATCCAGTTCGGGTAAAACTCGAAAGTGCCGTGTAAGCAATTTGCCACGAGTTTATGTCTTCTTTTTTTGATAAAAAAAGAAAATATAATGTAACGTAAACTCTTGATTATATTCCAAATGGGCTAAGTACACCTAACGCAAGATGATATAAGTACTCACGCTTCACCGACGTTTCTGTTAGACCAATATGTTAGGCCGTATCGCTGTCATGGCAACTGTGTTTGAATAATGCAAAATAAATAATGGATATTTGATTATGCGCCTGTTAAGAGAAAATAGAAAGTAATTCTTTAAAACATTTAAAAAGTACATAGTATGGTAAGTGGACCTTCTTATTTTGAATGATTTTAGTTTTAAAAAATATTTTAAATACTTTATCTTAACACGTCATAGTAAAGTTGTCACCTACCAAACTTACATAACATTTTTATTATGCCCAATTCAATATTAAAAAAATATTTTACAAAATTTTGTTTCACAGCAGTTTGGTAAGCGTTAGTTGACACCTAAATACTATTTGAAATAATTTCCTATCAACATTAATTAACATTTATCAAATCGAACAAAAACGAACATAAAAAATAAAAATTCTGAACTTAAAGTTTACAAACACAAAGCTCACTAATTGCGTTCCTATTCACGTTATTTTTATTGCAACAACAAATTTAATTCTTTAACTCGTCCAAAACGTTCCAATACAAATTGCTCATAACGAACCGAAAAAAACTAAACAAGAAAAAAAGCATAAGAACCTTCGCTTACGACCCTGTCACTTCGTGATGAAACTTAAAATTTGTTTAATTTAATAAGATAAAAGGTGTGAAGAACGAGCAATTAAAATACTGTTGGGTTCCGCAATACGCTGTTAGTTGTACCTTTTTATGGTGGTTGTGTTTAAAGTAACTGGAGTATTAAATTGACGTATTTAATGAGTAATTAAGTGCAGTTAAAGTTGAGTATTTAAATTTTACAATCAGGAAATTTCAAAAGAAGTAAATAAAATGTTACATAATGGAATGTTTTTCAACAAATTAGTAAATTTAGAATAGTTGTAAAATTTACTAAAACCGTATTTATTGCTATAGCATGACATTTTCACCAATTTTGTAACAGTTGATGAAGATGTCGGAATTTTGTATGGCAGGATTTTAGTAGCCTTAAGAAATTTAATTACAGTGTTGGTTTATGAAACAATATTTAAGCCCTCATCATCATTAATCAACACTGTTGGGTATAGAAGTCCTCCATTTTGCATCACCCTTTCCGGTTCTGCGCTAACGTCATCTACAACTTTTCCGTCCTTGCAACGATCCATCCAATCACCGGGCCGCTGAACTAACCACTGACCTTTTTTCTCAATAGCCCTACGGTACCCTAATCCGAAGCGTGTTCTAAAGTGTTCCAATCGCTCAAATTAACTCGTCTGTCACTATAGAGAATTTTGACATGTCATGTCAACATTGCGCATGGGCAAGATGACAGCCAAAAAATGGCCGCGCATTTTGAGCCAAACAAGGGTCATAGAGCAGAACAAAATTATGATTTAATTTGGATCACGAGTTATTTTGAAATTTTGAGGAGATGCCCTGTCGAGATGATATGTGTTAAGAAATCAAGTGTTGATTCTGAGAAGTCGAGAAATAAATATGCATTTTAGTATTTCTGTTTAATTTTAGTGTTTTTTTTGTTTTAATTTGACTGCAAATTGACTTCTGGTAAGTTGTACGTCGTCTGTCTGTCTGCGATTTTTAATAGAATGGCATATTTTATTATGATTTAAATGTACGACTTATAAATGTTTATACAGTCTAGTACTTTTTTTATAGAACTATACTATGACAATAATATTATTATCATGGATCTATTTACATATTAAACTAACGTCTATATTCCACCGGGGTAAGAATTCCATTCACTTCTCTTTCTTCCTCCACATTCATCAATCGTTTCAAACGCACACGGCGATTCACATCGTACTAAATCGTTTCTAAAAACATCTCCAGTTTGGGGTTATTTAATCTACTTATTATAATTATGGTTTATTTTTATATTGATACTAATTTAGGAGATTCAATCTTAAATCTATCGAACGACTGCATTTGATGAATGATATTGGCATTGTTTCCATGATTAATTACGAAACACAATAATAACATTGCTCGCGTCAAATATTCAAAACAACAACATTATTTTTTTACACGCATTCCTTTTTTATAAATCATCGATATCGAATTGACGCGTGTTTTCCTCCATTTAATTAGTGAATTAAAAAAGTCATGGTTTTTTAAGTCATGGGATCATGATCCGGGTCGCGGTTCGTCATGTAATGACCTCTCACAGAATCAGACGTCATGAGTCATCTCATGTCATGTTGATGTAGAGCGAGCATTATGATTTTGAATTTGGAATAGGAATTGTTGTAGGAGCTAAAAATATACTTCGCGTCATAAAAATTGAAATACGTAATCCGAATGTTTGTTAAACAAAACGCTAGTTTAATCAAATGTTTTTTAATTTTGAATATTGATATTAAACATTAAAGACCTTGTAATACCCACCGTAAAATGACTTCTATTATCTATCTATCGTATTTAATATTTTTCTGATAAGCATTGCCAAAAAAGCTTTTGATTTGATTTTTTTGATGAGAAGTGTAGTATTAATTTTAAGGTTAAATAAGAACCTTTTTTTTTAAAAAAAAAAAATAAAAATAAAAAAAAAATAAAAATCATTTATTCTCAGACTACAGTCCATAGATATGTTAGTATGATTATTTTGTCTAGTACTCACCTTTATAACAAATATAATATAAAATAAATGATCGACATTAAAATTATGTCCAATCGCCCGTTCACGTTAGTGGTCGTTAAACTAATAAAATATGCGATTTTGAGTAAAGTACGAATGGGTAGTAAAACTAAAAGTAACCATGCTGGTATAATCACTAGTTTTACGGCTAAACATGATTTTTAATAACCAGTAGTCTATTTACATTACACGCCTTAATAGTGATGTTCTGTTATTTTTTTACTTCTTCAGGTCAGGCTGGATAATCTGTTTGTTTTTAAATAACTGAAAAAATATTTTGTTCGTTTTTCAAAAATATATATTTTTTATTTATTTACTTGATGCAACTTTATAAAATACTTGTACAGTTTTGATGCTAAACCAAGACTGGTTTGTCTAGATGCTTAGTTTCTTGACACGTGTGCCTATTTATACAATCGTAATACATAAATAACATTTTATTTTAAATAACATAATAAATTTTAAAAATAGCTAAATGCGAGCTGTTTTAAAAAAATATAATATACAAATATAGTCATTTCCACAATATCACGGACATGTGTACAGAAATGACGTAGAAAACTAGACTTATTTATGTATTAGAATACTGACACTATATATTTTTCAGTTACCTATGTCAAAAGGCACATCACTATTTTAGATTTAAGTTATAAAATCGAATATCGAATATGTATATGAACAAACTTGACGTGAGATAGTAATAAAATATTATCTTTTATGTAAATGTTTTATAAAAGTTTATTTTCATATCTTTTTGTTTTTATTATCCAAATATAATTATGGTAAAAGGGTTGAAAGTTCTATGAATAGACACGTTCATGCGACCTTTCACAAGATATATACCGCTTAAAATGTAATTGCCACATTTTACCAATTCATTTCATAAGACGCAATGACGACTTCCTAATGGAACGAACATATAAGATATTAAAATTTCGTAAAATTCTAATCAAAATTTTCTTATCAAACATAAGCCGACAGGAAACATACATTATTAGAAAATGACTTCTTAAATTAAGTATAATTCTACTAGACCACCCCAAATACTTAATATCTAGTAATTAAAAAACTTATTAAAGAAGAAATTATATATTCACATATGTTATATATAATGTCAATTTGGTATATTAATTAGGTAAAATAATTATTTGTATCAATAAAGTCTTGATTTATTGCCATCATCAAGTTTTTGATTTATATTTTTAATCTATGTTGCTATTTCGGGTATATTTACACACGTGTCGCGAATATTAGAATCTCCGAAGATATTTTAGGATAAAGCCTGCATATAAGCGTACGTCGGTCACGATACATACGTACAGTCATGAGCAATATAATGTACCCACTTTAGGACTCTGTCGCACTAACATATTTGACATTTAGTGAGACTTACTGTTCAATTTGTCAAAAAAGTTAATGTGACATGGTACCAAAGTGTATACATACCGGGTGTTAGTGACATCGTAACGAATACTGAGAGGGATGATTCAGACCATGATTCTGAGTTAATATCTAGTGGAATTTTCCGTCGCAAAATTCATGAAATTTTGAGTTTTGTTTTTAATTATTTTCAATTCCATATTGTGTTTTTAGCTGCATAGAACCCAAATTTCAATAAAAAAAACAATAATGACAAATTATCGAAAATTTTCGATGTAATGGAGACAACAGCTGCTCGAACGGGTCAACGGCCACACGCACCGAGCCGCGCGCCCCGCTCCGCACGCCCCGCGCCGCACGCCGGTGGCGGCGCGGCGGCGGCGCGGCCTACAAAGTAGGCACTACGAACCGATCCTATTTCTTTCTCTGTCTATAATAAATATGTAATAAATTTATAAATTTAAATTTATTTTATTCTTATTCTTAAATGGACGGATAATCAACAGGCATAAAATTTATGGAATACACGTCAATTTTAAGCAGAAATCTAAAACAACCGACAGAATTAAGTTGACAGCACACGTCAAACGGTTTGCATACCAGCGAGATACCTTTTTGATTCGACCGGGTTATTCATTCATTTACTCATAGGAATCGGGGCCATTATCTACCTAAAACAGTTGAAACAGTAAATAATTGTATTCTTTGTTGTCATTAGAATAACTAACAACCAACTAACACAACCACCACAGATTAGGTAATTAGTTACCTACTATGTCAAACATCCACCAACTTAGTATGTAAGTACCTACGCAAAACCTCGCTACACAAAAATCGAGCGAGATCGCGTCTAGAATTGGGCGGACACTCCGCCAGAGTGTTGCCTATCGATATTCTATCGATACCTAGTTAAAAAAAACCAATAGTAGGTACCTATCGATAGATCTTTTAGATCAATACCCATTATTATTACAAAGCAAGACCTATCGGTACTATCGCTAGTATCGATCTAAATGTACTATCACTACTTTCGATAGTTTAGACAATTTTCAAGTTCAACAATTGATAATCTACCTATCGATAGTTCGGCAACTCCGCCGCGTAGGCAATGTCGGCATGTTCAAAGAAAAAAATTGTCCGAGAGGAGTGATCTTATTTTTCTTGTTACATGTTGGTACCGAGGTACTAAGTACTAAGTTATTCGTGGTTTTAAATCTCATTGTTAAATCATCAGTAAAGAACTAATTAAACCTATCCTGTTCTGTGTACAATATTCATGTAACGGCTACGTGCTTACATAAGTACCTAGTAGACGGGAGCAACGACTTAACGTACCTTCCGAAGCACGGATCATTTTACTTTCGGACAATCAGGTGATCAGCCTGTAACGTCCCAACCAAAGGCCTTATAAACAGATTTTTGTGATATGTCCCCACCGGAATACGAACCCGGACCCTCCGCATCCCATCGCTCAACCACTGGACCACATAGGCCAAGAAGTTTCTAAGACATAATTAAAGGATCCTGGGACGCAAGACCTCCGAGTTAGGGCTTGTTTGATCTGTCTTGATGGATACTCGGACGTGAATAGCCTCACGGATCAAGGGCAACGCGCGCCAATAAAGTAGGCATTACGAACAGATACTAGGTATTTCTTTGAGTTGATAGGTATCAAGTGAAGTTTCCTGTCGCCAAATTCATAAAAAAAATAGATTTTTTCAGTCCCATATTGTGTTTTAAGCTGCATAGAACGCACATTTAAAATAAACAAATAAAAATTACTAATTATTAAATTTTATCAATGTCATCAATAATAATAATAACGTATCTACAACTTCAGCTATGCGCAGGTGAATAGCCGGCGCACGGGTCAAGGGCAACGCTCGCCAATAAAGTAGGCATACGAACAGATACTATTTCTTTCTCTGTCACTTGCACCATAAACATACTTCTCTCTCTCTGTTCGGCCGCGGCCGGCGCGTCGTCGGCGCGCCTTTAGTATTACCGTGCCTTTGATGCTTTGCGCTAACGCCGCCGCGCGCTTCCGCTCAGTCGAATACTAAGCTTGACCCGAATCGCGTGATGTTTTTCGAGGATATTTTTTTCGTGTTTGTGAGTGTTTGTTTCATTCTGTAAATGAGTAGTGTCGACTATGATGATAGATCATAGACCATTTACTGCGCAAAAGTATGGAAGATTGTTGATGTTTATTAAAGAGCAAGGTGTTGTGTTTGTGAGTGCGTGTGATACCTACCTACCGCGGAGGAAACGCGATGTTGCATACCTACGTGACGTGACATGTTCTAGGGTACCTACCTAGGTACTTCATCCGAAGGAATAACAATTAAGGTAAGGCAAGAGTAGGGTTTTTATTGTTAATAAGTTAGGAACGTTTTAATAACTGGTAGGTAGGTACCGTGCGTGAAAAATCGTGGCAGTAGGTGTTCTACTTCAACAAACAACATTTTTAAACGTTGAACCACTAAGCATCTAAATACAAGAGAATGAAAACTCCTACCTAGATATCAACATCGTATCACGCACGCGTAACGTAGCCGCGCGTAAGTTTAGCGTCTGTGTGGCGCGTTGTTCGACTTACATTGCGGCACAGTAAAAATTGAAAATCTTAATTAAACATTTGCGACAAGAAAAACACCCACCATCATTTTTAGTACAATAAAATAGGCGTTCCATTTTTTTTTTCGTTACGATGTCACTAACACCCTGTATTAAGCTCGTGACCGTACGCACGGTAGGTCAGCTGGAAGAAATATCTTTGTTTAGAGATAAGCTTACTTGTACTGTCTGTTTTCTTTGTATGTTCCTTGTGTCTGTTTTCTTTCTTCTTTTTATCATTTTATCCCCTGTTGGGATGTAGGGCTCGAGTAACCGATTTCCACTCCTCGTGACCTTTTGCAGCCTCTGTAGCTTTCAACTCAACTCTCGGTCATCCTATATAAGTACGTAACACTGCTAGGTACAGGCCTCCCCTCTATCAACAAGAGGGTGTATGGAAAATACTCCACCACTCTGTTCCACTGAAGGAGAGAGTTTTAGAGGTGGTTCCGATTAGTCGGGACCTGCGAGCCGATAAATGTGATTTTTTTGAAGCACGTAATCATCCTACTTTTCCGTTCTTACCTAGGTCTGTGGTCTAGGTTATTACAAAGGATAGGTTTAACCCCTAAGGGGATGAAAAAGGAAACTGTGTGCGAAAACAAAAGTTATCGGGCAAAGTTCTCGGGAAAAAGCTAATAATAAATAATACATATTTCGTGACCTAATGGAGTGAGCGTAGCCACATCTAACAAAATCATTCTTAATCAGACATTCAGTTTGAAAATAGCTTTACGAATGAACGTTCTAAAATTAACCATTATCAAAAATAGCTGATTTGTAACATGGGAACCTTTTACTAAACAGCTCTTAAAATTAACTAGGTAATTAATGTCATTCATAATTAGCTACTGAATTTAATATGTAACGGGATCTCGTAATTTTTGACCGTCCTTTGACAACGCGCCGAAGTGGTTTGGTTGAATCGTGTCTAATCGATTTCCGATTATATTTTATAAATAATATGATGTTACTAGACTTCCGTCCACGACTCTGTTTTCGTGGACTTCTATTTTTCGTGCGCGCCACGTTTTTTTTATTCAATTTTCATCTCCTTAGGAGATGATTTCTGGGATGAGAACTATTCCCCATTTCATATAAATCGTTTCAGCTGTTTAACCGTGAAAGGTTTATAAATAGAATTACTTTCGCACTAATGCCCTTTCCTTTTCGGCGGATAAGACAGCGACAGATATTTGTCTTATTTATATTTTATTAGAGATTAAATTAGAAGGCCTCTGCTGGAATTATCACAGTTATATCTCAAATTTCTATAACTGGCATAGTGCTTACACTAGCATACTTCCTCGACCAAAATTAAGCGCTTAAAACAAATAAGTGACTAACCATTTAGATAATAAAACAACATATCAGTGTTCTGTCAAAATGCAAATTCAAGCTTAAGAAATGTATGCCGCTTCTCAGAACTTTATGAAGGGACGTCTAAGATTACTTAACACTAGTATGTTAGTGAGCACAATAATTGCGAAACTGGGTCCTCTGTGCCTCGTTTGCACTCACTCGACCACTCGTAAAGTTTTCAAAGGTACCGACATAGAAGTAAATAAATTACTGTTAGGTGAAAATATTTTTGAACATAAGCGCACTTGTGTCTTTTGTTTGGTGGTGAGTGGTTACAATTTTTGGGTTAATTTAAGTCTAATACCTACACACGTGCATACATAAACTCACGTGTATTTGCTTCGATTCTGGCATACCTACTTGTTTCGTCCATATGATAAAAAGTCTAAAAATCCATTTGAGGATGTTATTAAAAATGGACTGTTTAAGAGTTTACAAATTATTTCTAAAATTACTTATCGCCTTATTACAAAACGCAGACCCAAAATAGTACCAGGTTGGCCACGAGGTTTAAACCTGGACTACATTCAATGTGTATTATAAAACCGTGGATCATCTTTGGGTAATAAAGTACCTAAGTAATTATTAAATATTCTTTATTTGTATACTATGATGGTGTACAGGTTGCTAAGTTACATAAATGAGTTTCATATTACAGACCCTTTCGGGCACAAGAAAATAGAAGTAATCCGCTGCTCCCCCTAGTATAAATATGGTTGTCAAGTTGATAAGACTTACTAGACCGGGTTTAGACCTAGACTTAAGTATTTTGTTGTACTACGACGGTTAACCTATAGGTACATAATTCGCAACATAATTATACAATACACAAAACGAAATACGAAAATTTTAAATAGACAGCCTTATTGTTCAAAGAGGAAATTCTTCCAGGCTTAACTTAACTACCTACTATTTCATTTTTACCTATTCTACTTCAGGATCAAAGCGAGGCTTGTAAACAGAATGTGTTCTAATCCAACTCAACTACGACACGAGCCATAAAAGAAGCAGCGATTATGTGCGAAATGGTGTCCGGCCGGTCTGCGCCTGCGCATACTGTGGACATTAGGTACTTTGTGAGGAATTGTAGCAAATTCCGCTGTTTAAGTTGTTTTTTTCGCCACTTCTCCTGAGTCATAACACGAGATAGTGGTAAATTAATAATAGGTACATATTGTAGGATAACATTTAAATACAAATACTTTCAATGAGTGTCTATTGATGATCCTACATAGTTTTTTTTTTTAATTTAAGGATGTTTTAATCACACGTTATCTTAATCACGCCTACTTCCCATTGGAGCAAGCAAACGACGCAAATGATTCTAACATCCACTTTTAATTCTGCCATTCTATTAACTAAATCCCAATTGGGGTAGTCAGAGGTACATCAATCGCAAAATGAACTAAGTGCCCACACCTTACCGAACTTTCTATTAGACCACCGTGATAGGTGGTGAGCCGTATTGCCGTCTATAATGGTCAAGCCAACTGTGTTAGTGAAAATTAAACTTAAATTAATAACTCATTGGTGCAAGCCCAGTGCCGGGGTTTGAACCGACGCTCCTCGTTTGGGAAGCAAGCCTGTCTACATCAAGATGACAATGATCAGAATGTATGTTATAAATAAGACTCCTTAACTGAATTTCGAATTATGTTTTTTCGATTTATGTTTCTTGCAAAAGTACGAAGTACGCTAGTTCGAGAAAGCATAACACAACTTATATCTTTTTAGTCACATATATGGATTTTATAAATAATTTATAGCTCGAAGAAGATACCAGATTCAACTTATCAATCCTTCAGTATAGTAAATAGAATGGTCACCATTAGACGGACGGCGAAATCAGTTGTCACCACACACAGGTTGACCGCAGTTGTGAACGCGCCCTGTGAATCGTACGAGACGAACTTTCTACTTTATTTCGCATTTGTGTAAGTGGCTGTTGGCACAGTTGAAAATGCCCTTTACTCTTCTCTAGAAGCCACAGGTTCGCTTCGTAGATGTATTGTTTGTGGTGTTTTAAATCGTCAAGCCGTTGGTCCTGGTTACTACTTACTGATGTAAGTAAGCAGTCGTTCCATGATCCATGTCACATGTTGATGAAGTAGCTAATCCACCATACAACCAACACGATAGAAAAAGCAGAAGAGCTATATCTCATTAAGACACCAAGACGGGTGTTATATTTGTCTATGCTATTTCGAAAGTAGTCATAGGTTTTTTAACAATATAACATTATACATTGTTTTAAGTTTACGCGGTTATTATCATAATTAAAACACATAATTGTCATCCCGTGATCATGGCACTTGCAACAGTGTCGAAATATCAGGAGTCTCATATCCCTGATTTTAATGCGGTAAGAACCCGTTATTATGTGTTTTAATATAACATTTCCTTACGTTTATGTTCCCAAGTAGGCTAGCCGGAGGTACATCAATGGAAAAGAAAAAAGAGGTTGGAAGGGCAAAGTGAGCACGAAACGCGCGCTATGCAAGTATGAGCAAATACTTCTTCTTCTTTTCATACTTCAACTTTTCACTCCACTCGTTTGCAAATTTTACAACGCACGAAGCTCTGCGATAGTATATTAAAACGTCATGGGCAAAAAAATAAACTTCGACTATCATGCAGGAAGATCACTCCTTCTCACGGGAAAGCTAAAAACCTTAGTATGATCGGCTATTTATCAAAAATATACTTTTGTACCTATGCAGTACCTTACGAAAAGTAATGATAAAATTGCAGCCGATCGCATAAAATATACACTGCCGGTAAAGAGGCTATGGAATTTGGGAAGCATTAGAGCTGTCTTAGTTATCTGTTTGCAGGAGTAGCAGTAAAAGAGAGTGGGGTTGAACCCGCGACAGCGGTTCGGATCTTTCCAACTTTTTTCTTCTATCCATATCAAAATTGACTAAGTACCCACACCTAAAAAAAAGTTTATTTCCAATAAAAATATTGGGTACATTTTAAGGTTACATGCTGAATCTTAAAAGTATAAAGATTATTTGCATGCAACATAATACTGTTGTTGTTGTTACCTCACCGAGCCTTTTGTTAGACCAACGTGATAGGTAGTGAACCGTATCACCATCTGTAATGGTCGAACCACCTATGTTAGTGTTAACAATATTACATAAGCTCACGACTATATACCCAAGTAGGCTGGTCAGAGGTACATCCATCACAAGATGAACTAAGTATCCACACTTCACCGAGTTTGTATAAGACCAATATGATAGGGTTTTTAAACATGTATAGAAATTAGATCACTGAAACCCAATGTTTGTAAGTATATAGTTTATAAATATCGTCATATTTGCATTAATATAAGTAGCTTTGGCTAATATTTTTTTAATTAAGTGTAGATAGGTATATAGTGAATAAAATTTATGATATGAAAACCATAATTAACAAAAATATGAATATTAATGTGTTGTATTAGCCTACATTAACTTTATTGCACATTGAGAAAGCTAAATGATTAAGTTGAACAACTGTATTTTCTATAGTTAATTTTAATTATACCAATAGTAATAATTGCTAAAGTAACTTTGTTATTTTTATGCCTAAACCGCTAGATTTGATAGATATAACAAAAAATCATCACTAATTGAGCCATGCTCTTGTCGGTGTAACATTCTCCATGCTACTTTTTAGAGAAAAATAGGGCAGTGGTTTCCCTCTTGCTTTCCCGCTCCGCAGTACTCTGTCTGATGCGAGTGTGATGGCAAAAATACATATAAATGTATATGTGTATGTTATATTTTTAGGAAATTTTAAAGACAAATAATATGTAGGTATCTTAATTTAAATGCAATGTAGCAACTACCATCAACAGCCTAATACAAAAAGGTTACATTACATTAAATCTTCATAATAATATACAAGTTTAATATCACAACAAATTAACTAGTTATATTTTATAATACCAAGGCCTTGCAGTAAACTTAATATTACCTTAAGATGTATGCCTATATAATTTGATTAAGCAATAGTGTGTTCACGATTCATAATGTATAATCAATCAAATATACGACTGTGATATATCAGACATGTGTTAGAGATCACATAAACATATAATGTCTGATTGCCCTGGGTCACGGATTTGACTTGTAAACTAGGAAACTTATAATAATACTTTTGAAATGCCTATTTCTGGTTTTGTAATTTCAATTTTTGTAATATCTGTTTCTATAATTTCTGTTTTTATAATTTCTGTTTCTGTTATTTCTGTTTTTGTCATTTTGGTATATTTGTTTTGATTTGGGATTATTCAATATTGGATTATTTAACGCTGGTCCGTGGTTGAGTAGTGTAAAATATATTTTTTACTTATTTTGCTTGTATTTTTTACTAGTTTTTGTAATGTTTATTTTTGATACTGTATATTTTGTTTTATATAAAACAAAATTCATAAAATACATACCAGAATTAAAAAAAGCAAAATATACAGAATGACTGTGCACCCTCAGGCCTGTTGTCTTAAATTTTGTACCGGGTGAGAGCCCTCAGCGCTCCCCATTTATCCGGTCAAGTAGTTAATGCCATCTGTGGCAAATTTATAATAAGTCACGTCAAAAAAAACAGGCCTTGTATAACGAGACGTCGGCCGTTCCTTTATCTAGTCTAGTAACTTTGTCTTGACCTTCCTCTACAAACTACCTAGTCCATTTGTCAGATAACTATTAACACAGTAATACCAGCTGGATAAATACTTATCACCAGTGTGACGAAAAGGGGGTTTTGTTATCTTAGTAATCGTTATTCTTTTTCAGACATAACGTTTAATATTAATCGCCCTGTTTTATGCGATACTTAAAAAGAAACTGAATATAAATTTGTTTTTTGTTTCAGGTATGTTATTTTTATCTACCTATAGCTGAGTCAGAGAATTTTCACCACTAAGGTATTATACTTTTAGTACCTATTACTGAAATGAAACTTACTTACTTATACGACTTCAGCAATCGTAATTCGCTTTATTTAATGAATAGAAACATAAGCGGTGTACTTTGTGGCAAAATATTCGTCGAAATTGAAATTGACGTTGTTCTATATTTTTTAGCCTGTCACTCGTACGTCCCTTTCCTTGTCAGTTGATAAGAAAATGACAAATATAACTTATAAATAAAATAAAGAGGTGTCTGCCGGAATCAGAACTAATAAATATCTCAATATGCTGCTAATAGTGAAAAAAAACGCGCCTTTTGAAACAACACCTTGATTTCTTTCATTTCATTTCAATTTAGGTAAAAATTGAGACTACATTTTTTTACCTGGATTGAATCTAGGTACCGTGTATGATATTGCGTGTTTTTGTTAACAAAAATCTCGAAACCTCTAATTTTTTAAAGAGACGCTTTAGTGGTTTTCGCTATAAAACAACGAAATGCTGTCTTCATCGTATCCTCAGGCCTGTTGTCTTAAAGTTTGTTCCGGGTAAGAGCCCTCAGCACTCCCCATTTGTCCGGCCAAATAGTTAATGTTGTTTGTAGCAATACAATATGTCGCGTCAAAAAAAATATCTTCTTGGTATCGACCATTCTTGTTCGTGGACCGTTAAAACAATGCATAAGGTCAAGATAGGTGCGATCTTTGATCCTCGCATTGTGTTGCTTTCGACGTACTTATCAATCAATACGTGTGGTCTAGTGCCCGGAGTAAGGTTGCCAGATAGCAGAATTTTTAACATAAAATATTTGTAATGTTTAATTATATTAAAAACAATGCAAAAGAAAAAGCAATGATGCATTTTCGTGGCAGTATAACTATTGTTAATACATTTAAATAGGTAATGTAAATCTTTGTGTTTTTTTATGTAAAAACATGTTATGATGTATAAAAAGTAAAGTTAAAAATCTTTCTTTTCATGGCTTTAATATCACTAAAATCAATATTATTATTATAAATATGATGGACATTTTCTTTATTGGGTAACAATTAAACATCAATAATAAATCAATCGGCAATACTAATCCGCCGCGAGCGCAACATACTTGTCTTACATACTTAGCCTTTTGGAAAAATGTCTTCTTATAAATATTTTGAGACAAAAACTATGTAACAAGTACATTAAATGATCATGGGTCTAGAGGAAAAAGAACACTACCAGATTTTCCTGACCTTCCGACAACCCTAATCCCACCAGCGATTGACCATCAAGATCTCGCTGCGATAAATATTGTTAGAATTTTTTATTACATCGACACGTTGGTTTCTTTATTTTATTTAGGAAAAGACAGACGAACAGATTTTAATGACGCGCGCAAGTTCTATCGGTGTGACTGGTATACAAATCCAAAGATGGATATGGAATTTATGTCAAAAGCCTGCCTATCGTCCATTCATAAGGGTTGTGAGATCAATGACCGACCTGAACAACCCTGGTTTTAGGGTTATAATTCAGCCACCAAAGTTCCCTGACATGACTCATGTAAGGGCTAAAGTACATTACTTAGTATACTAGTTTATATTTTTTTATTATTTAATTAATTGTATTTCCAAAGTATACTTATTATTATGAATAACATTTTTTTATACATATACAGTTACGTTATAGTTTAATATATACATGTAGATATTTTTTATAGTGTATATTATAATGTATAATTAAATCAAATTCGTCAAATAAATTAACTTCAACGTATATTAAACGGTAGTCAAGTTATAAAAAATGTGTTTTGATAAATATCAGTGATAATTTATTACAAATCAAAGCCAAAGAGATGCATATCTAAATACCTACAATTTTTTTAAATATTTTCCTGTTTATCTAAAGCGATATTACATAGAAAATTTTAAAAATACATTCTGGAATTGGCAGCCTTATTTATTACAAAAAAATGATAAAATTGTAATTAAAAATGTATCTTACCTTGTCTTTCTCAAGCACAGTCAGCTGTACACCAAAGTTCCTTTATAAAAAGTTACAGTGTTTATCACATACGTATATCATAATATCACTAAACTACACATTTTATCACTTTTAATTATCCACTTATTTTCAGTCCAGTTACAATCAGTCATTGATAAAATTTCATTAAAAAATAAATGATAATAAAATCATAACATAAAGTTTTTAAAATTTGCAAATCGAAGCGCGCGAATTCGAAATTCGACCGCGCACCGTGCGTACGCGCTACGCGGATCCGCGCGTTCGTTTTTTAAACGAGCCTCACTCGGATGTGGTCCGTGTGTGACTGTATACTCATCTTGCACTTCACGATCACCGAAGAAGATACCTCTCCCTTCCCGCTCACGCGCACGGCGAAGTATATATCCGTCTCGCTCGTTATTATCAGAGGTTAACTCGGGCTCATCTGTCAGTTGGCGCGCGGACGTAGGGTGGGAAGGCCGTTTTCGTATTTTACCGTTACTTTCTCTATGGTCATAAGACACGTACCGTATGGCTCGCGACTATTTTGTTCGCTCGTCTCGGGTTATTTATTTGTTTGGCGCTCGCGCAGGTGGCTCGGAATTTATTGATAGGTTCTTTAGGTGTGTCTGCCTGTTTCATAAGGGTCAAATGATCAGGTCACGTAAAGAATTTCTCTTTTCTTATCTATTTAAACAATGGGTCTTAAATAAAAAGTGAGGTTCAGTTATGTAGGTCAAAGTTGACAACAGCGGATTCGAAAAGTCAACGGGTCGTTTGACATTTCGATTGTATAAATATAATGTACAAGCGCGTACCGAAACTGGATCGTGCGTCCAAAATTATAACGCAGTGTTTATCTCCGGCCAATCACGAGCACGCGAAATGACACGCGCGCTAGATCATTCGCTTAGATCACCGCGTGCGCAGAACATTTGCCGCGATTGGCGTGTCTTGCGCAGGCCCCGCCTGTACCGTTATAGGGGGGCAATGGCCCTCCTAAAAGAGGGGATTGTAGATCATGTGGGGACGTGACATATGACATTAACAATTAATAATTAACACGAAATGCTCTTTATATCCAACGCAGTAAAGTTGTTGATTGAAGAATTTAATTGCATTTGTTGTGCATTTGTTGTTGTAGACCTCACCTACATATTAGTAACAAGTTGTTCCTGTGAATATGGAGAATTTATTCACTACTCATTAGTGTTATGAAATATTATGGTTTTGTGAAGATATTGTAGGTACCTGTGTTAAATACAATGAAATAATTTCAAGTAGGTAGTAAGCATTCAAATTTTAGTAATTGTTTAAACAATTTATATTCCTAATTAATTTATAACTAACTACAGCCAGAAATATAACCAGACCAGAGTTCATCAAGACGGGTGTTCTTCTAATCTTCTAAGGACATGACCAATCTACCCGCAAATCCTGTCATTTACCTACCTACTGAATGAATAAAAATAATTGTATAATAGTTTATTAACTATAGTGATGTACCTAACTATAGTTATACATATTTATGACGCAAAATGAACATTATTATTGTTACACACATAAACACAAATTATAAAATGCTAATCTAGAAGGAATCACCTTTCCTTTTTTCTTTTTTTTATTATGATCACATAATTATATAATAAAATAAACTACTTTATCTTTTAAAATATTAAATAAATTCAGTTAAAAATATTTTTTAAGTTTTTTTTTTATATATACAATGGCCCCGATTCCTGCAGACACCGCCTAATTTTATTTTAAGTTATATCCGTCATTTTCATATCCGTCGAAAAGGAAAGGGACGGATGATTCACAGCTCTTAATTTTAGGAAGAATGAGTAAATGAATGAATAACCCGGGCGAACCAAAAGGTACGTCGCTGGTATGCAATCCGTTTGACGTGCTGTCTACTTAACTGTGTCGGGTTATTGGCGGATGTAAAATTTTTAGACGGTTGGTTTAGATTTGTGCTTAAAATTGACGTGTGTTCCATAAATTTTATGCTTGTCGATTACCCGTCCCTTTCCTTTTCGGCGGATAAGAAAATGACAGATATAACTTAAAATAAAATTAGATGGTGTTTACAGGAATTAGCACCATTGTTCACTATCAATTATTATTATCATAATCGTTTGCAATGACAATAGTAAAAAAAATATGTAGTGTATAATTTCAAAATCATAAACTTTATATTTATTCTCTAAAGATCGGAAAGAAGAAAACTTAGAAAAAATATTTTTCAATCGAAACTACCTTTTTCCGACTGATGGCTGCTTTTCTTTTTCGCAACTCATCCTTCAGACGGGATACACTCCACGTTGCACCTCATTTTTTAGCAATTTATTTCGATTTTTTACTGGATAATATGGAGAACTATCAAAATTTAGGAACACTCAACAGTGCTGCCGCCTGCATTTAAGCTTCTAGTTTTTATCCCCATTACGCATTCCACTCGCGTATATCCTTAATATTTTACCCCGTTTCCTATCTTCACTTCCATCACAATCGCATTGGTCGCAATACTGTGAACTTTTAAGGCTTTATTGACATCGACGCGGTTACAAATTGCAAGAAGGTTTTTATGCTAAGCCTCCTTTGGGAGGCACTGCCTTATTCTTGGACAAACATAATAAATATATGGACGATGTACGTGGTACCGCTTGAAGTTACAAATGGGGGTTTAAATAAGATCGTTGGATGCTTTTGTTGTTTAAAGCAGAAATGGTTTATTTGTTGAATAAACACAACGTTTCCTGTATGGTCAAGCATGGCAGAAAACCTAAAAATACACCTACCATCGTTTTTATTACTCTAGCTTAGTGTATAAAGGTGGAAGGCAAGAGGGATACCACTGTCCTATTTTTCCCTAAAAAGTAGCATGGAGATTGCTGCCGACAAGAGCGTGGTTTTTAAATTAATAATGATGATGATTGTATAAGGATGCTTTTAAATTAGTCGTGTTGCTGCAGCGCTGCATCCGCGAGACAGTTACGCTGCAAAATAAATGAAAATTGGGACACTAAAACCTTAAGAAAATGGCTACACCGACAAAAGTGTGGCTCTTAAATTGATGACGATGGTGTCACATGATCTCCCTAGCATTATCCTGCTTTTCACAGGGTCGGCTTACCTAACCTAAAGACTTGACAGGTCCGGTTTTTTTTACAGAAACGACTGCCTGTCTGACCTTCCAACGGGAAAACCAGCCAAATACAGGTTAGGTCACATCATCATCATCAATTTAAGAGCCAAGCTCTTGTCGGTGTAGCATTTTCCATTCCAGTCTATCAAAGGTTAGGTCACACACCTCCGAAAATGCATTTCTCGGGAAATTCAGTTTCCTCATGATTTTTCCTTTACCGGTGAGGACGTAATAATCATTTACGATCCAAACAAATTCGACAATCAATGGATTAGCCCTGAGGTGGATGGGATTATGATGATGTCTTTATGAAAAATAAACCTTTACGTACTTACTTTTATATATTAATTTCATATAGTTACTAAAATGATACCAATCAGAATACTCCCTAAAGCACAGGTGCTAAGAGCAGTCCAGTCCAGTTGGAGTTACTATGACGACAGATCACACATTAAGCTCGATATGGCGGCTTCCCAAGATGTATGGAAACTACTATGCAATGTTGCAAGTTACTGGATTCTCAAGATTTTATTTTTATTTTCTATAATTTATTTGTAACCCCCCAATTATGTGTGGTACGGTCACGAGTACTAATATCTATACACTTTTATATCATGTCACATTAATTTTTTTGACAATTAAACCGTAAGTCTCATTAAATGTCAAATATGATAGTGCAACAGGGTTCTGAAGTGTGTGATATTACTCATGACATTGTTTAAGTAGATTATTCGGAAAGTTAAAGTAAATTATTATAGACCCTGTTCCAAGAACACATAACTTACATCGTAGTAAACCACTGAATTCGACTTTAAGAGTTTCAATTCATGTTTGGATCATATACAATTGATTTTGTGCCCAATGAATGTCAAGAGGCTCGCCCCCTGTTTTTTATTTAAAAATATCCTTTTATTATTACAATTACCGTAGTGCACGGACGAAATTCAAAAATATAAATGAAGGTGTTTTTTATTTCTTTAATTCTTCGACGAGTCCCAGAAAAAAAAGCCGAGTGTCTAGCTAGAAAACGCACACCCAGAATCGCGTATCAAAATCTAATAAAGTTCTAATAAGTCTCCGCATACTGCGCATACGCAGGTGATGCGCGCCCTGTCACTCAAGCCAACACCTTCGCTACGTAGTTCTAGCGTTCGTACACAGATGGCGTTAGTTGTTTCGTTTTTAAAAGATTTTTAGTTTGTTATATTCTAGAAGACGTTTTGGGGTTATAAGTTATTTATAATCATAATAATGGTAAATGTTTTGGCTTCGTATGAAAAGTTGTGGCAAATTTTATTATGATGTGAGAATTTTATTGACTTGCTGCCGACCCTTTTAGTCAAGGCGAGCGTGAGTTTATAATATACAAATAAATGTAATCGTTCCATTTTTGTTATAAATATTGTTTTGTTCTTGTTTATGTTGTCAGTTTATGTGATAAAAATGAGTTCAATGACCTTTCTTTCTACTTTATAGGCCTCCCCTTAAACCTGGTGAAATTTAAAACATACTTACACTCTACTGCGAGTTGGTGAAAAAATAGTCAGGTTACTTTATAATGTATGTGGTCAGGTCAGATTTCGAAAACTTCATAATTTTTGAAATTGAAACCGTAAACTGACCTCGAGACCTTTAGTTTGGTTGTCAAGGTGTCTCAGACACATCTGTATGTTACCACAGAGGTCATCTTTATAAGTACAACAGAAGAACTAAAAAAAAACACTATACTAAGAATAAAGGGCAATAGAGGAGTGGACAGATCATTAATTTCATACCAAATATCTCGCCCCATATTTTATTAGTGTCCCAGTACTCAATGCGGGCCGAATCAAAATAAAGAAAATGTGATAAAAAAGTCAGTCCCGAATTTTTGGGGTTCCCCTGTTAGAAAGAAAATCCTCTGTCTTGCTTCGTTAGCATACCTCAGTTGCAAGATAATAATTGTATCGAAACATTTTTAAATTATTATAGTTTCAGAATGCTACCCTGAGTGTTACATTTTAAAAGAATAATTAATTATACCTCGGGTTTTATTTCAAAATTGTGCCTTTAAAAACACTTCATTTATCAATACATATTGCCATCAGTTTACTTATTCGTGAGTTACATAACATAAACATTGATAAATTGAACCTACTATTATAATCAAAAAATGTGTAAATAATATGCTATTCCAGATATTTCAATAAGTTTTAGAAGTATTACCTAATGCTAAATTAGTGTGTCAGGATCGTAGTAAGTAGAATTCTGTGGACTCTGCTCACCCCAATGGGAAACTTGACTTTATGTATGCATGTTACTTAATTCCCAGTCTTAAAGTTCACTTTTCAAGAGGACAACGAAATAATAAACCGTAGTAATTATTTTATTCAATTTTTTATATACGGAATCCTCTTAACAACTAACTTTACTTACTTAACCCAGCCCGCGTCTTCGCCCACGGAACGCACATTTTTTGCGATATATATTTTGATTAATGCTTCAATCTTTTGTCATGTTTTTGTCGATTTTGGAGCATCCCTTTTATTGGTGTGGGCGGAATGTTATCGTTGCTAGTTCGATTCGTCTGTTTACAATTTATGTTCGAGTTCTGTGATAAAATGTCGCGGTAGTTTCAAAACCATGTCGTCAAAATCGCAGACAAAGAATCAGGCATAAAATTAAATTACACACATAATTCCCATCGGGATTTTCTTTAAAACCCAACACAGGCAACCAAAATATGACTTGGTGAAATATTTATTTTGTCATTGAAGTCATTAGATATGGGTCTTTTAAATTTCCGCCTAATATTAACGTGTGTTACATACATTTTATGCCTATCGTATACCCGTCTCTTTTCTTTTCGGGGGATAAGAACAGGTATAACTTAAAATAAAATAAGATGGTGTGTACAGGAATCAGCACCATTGTTTGTGCAATAAGTAGTTTAAGTACATTTGATTTGACAATACATATGATTTGAAACTCAGTTATTATTTAGCCCCTAATAAATATTTTTCCTTAAAAAATGAAACATAATAAAATCTCAACTTACAATCCAGAAGTTAATTTAATGTCCAACTTACAAAGCTTTTTTTTTCATAATATCTATTTTAGAGCATTTGAAAAATATTACACATTGCGGTATTGATAAACCAAAACGACTTTCAAAGTACAAAAAAAAATACACAAAAGTATAAGCACCTTGACGAATTGTTCGGAAGATACGTTTACTATACGATCGTTTCGCATCATTCAATATGAGTATTGACAATTGCACTGCAAACCGAAAGAATAATGCATAATGCAATCATTTGACATGATCTCTCATAATATTGTTAGCGAACTTTTGCGATTATCTCTGGGGTTCAAGAAGAGAGGTGTAGCGGGAAAGAATGAAAAGTGTTTTGGAAAGGAATTTATTTTCTTTTGGATACTAAGTTTTTCATTAGTTAATGCCATCTGCGGCAAACCTACGTCACTTCAAAAAAATAAAACTATTGAGAAACTCTTTTCATAGACGATCCATCAATGTATGAATTTAATATAGATCTTGCTAAACCAATGATTTTCGATTTGTTTAAGAGTTCACGTTTGAATCATAAAATATGATTATCACGTGCTCAGCGGTGAAGGAAAACATCGCGAGGAAACCCACATTGTCGAGAATTGTACTGTATTGTGTATTGTATACGAGTATTGGGCTAGTTTTGCCTTAGCGGGTCGGAAGATCAGACAGGCAGTCGCTTCTGTAAAAAACTGGACCTGTGAAATCTTCAGGTTACGTAAGCGAACCAAGATAAACGGGATAACGCTATGGAGATGATGATCTTTTATAACTAAAGAACAATTAATTAAGAGCAAAAAATAAAATAAAAATAATAATAAAAAAGTAAAAGGAAAAAATAAAATTATTAAAAAAAAACTCGACTCAAACGCTGGCTTCTTGATCATAATATGTTCTATAGTTATAACGAATTTATTTCATTTACTTATTTTAATATTTAAAAATGACTTTTTCATTACTGTGTCAATTCATTTATTAATTATAATATTTTTAATGTGTAATGATACCTAACGAACTATTCTACTAACTTTTATGAATAAATGTACTTATATATAAATATAATAATTGTTCTGTGACAGTGACTATAATTCCATGCAAAACTGAAAGTCCTGGCAACGCGTAGGCCTTCGCTTCAAAAGTGGCTGCAAATATTCTTCTAACTTCTTTCTCTGCCTACCTTGAAAGCAATAAACAACAACAATTGTTCATGTGTACGCTAAAAGCTTGTGTTTCAAATTATCCGAATTCAGGTTAAATGTACAATGCAATGTTAAGTGGGGGGTCGACACCCTTATTTCACAAAAACGTGTCAATATTTTGAACAATGTCTCCAAGCATTGTGGTTGTAAAGATAAATTATTATCGCCATTCTGTTATAGATAGTGTAATTTGTTGGGACTAGATCGATCGTTGAATTTGTGTGGACGTGACTACGTTGAGCAATTATTTAGTAACCCCACTGAGTCATTAAGATTCTGTAACTATACTGCCTATGTACTACTACCATACGCATTATAAATCCATTCAAAGTATTGAAAAGTAATAAGAAATAGATTAACAGAATTGTTAGTCAAGATCTGCTGATAACGTATCGTTTCTATAACGGATCACACACACACAGACGCACACACATTAATTTTATAATTAAAACGATTATTTTTATGTCATACATGAACATTGTATAAACAATATACATATGAACATAATGAACAGTGCTACAACAACTTAGTAAACCACAAACAGCTATTATTTTTAATATTTCCTTAGCTATGACAAGCCGTATTGGTCATAGGCAATAAACCCATAATTCTTTAAAAATTCGCTCATATTTATTAAAAATTATTGAATATAATCCCCATCAAGGGGCATATCCTTGCTATTCTCTCTCAAGCACGACGAAACTCGCAGCGTGGTACCCCGCCTACCGAATATCCCAACTATTGTCGCTAAGCATCTGTTTACGTTCTGCTCCTGGCTATAAGGAACAAGTCACACTGCCAGCAATAAAGCTACGCACTTACTATAAAACTAATCTTTAACTCGGGAAACTAGGAAATGTCTTGTCTGACTGTCTGTGTCTTTATGATTGGTATAGCATAGATTTAGTAGTTTTATAACCAGCAATAACAGATACGAAATCGCCAGTACAGGTTAAATAAAATTATATGTCATGTTCATGTTAAAAGTGTTTTATGTACATCATCTCTGTTGGAAGTGGAGGGAGGCCTTTGCCCAGCAGTGGGACACTTTAGGCTAGATAAGATAAGATAAGATCTCTGTTTATTCAACTCACTAGTAATTCATCGACCAAGCTATTCGAAAAAATCTTTTTTTCAGCAATTTTTACAGTACCTTTGTAACTTGTCGAAGGATAGTATGAACTTCTTCCGTAATCCAGTTGTTGAGCGTTGGCCCCCGATCTGGAGGTCCCAGGTTCGAATCCCGGTGGGGACATATCACAAAATTCACTTTTGATTCCTAATTTGGTTAGGAAATTGCAGGCTCGTCACCCGATTGTTGAAGGGCACTTTAAGCAGTCGGTCCCGGCTACTATTTACATAGCTAAGGACGTAGTTTGTACATGACCCATGCCAGGGGCTTTTGGCCGCTCAATAGCAGCGCTGACACCAGCGTTGATGGATGGAAAGAACAATCTGCTAGCGACGTTCAAGTCAGATGTAAGATGATGTGATGTGATGTGATGATGTGATGTATGATGTATGTATTTCTATTTTATTTTTATTTATTTATTTTACTTTTATTTGTTTTTTTTTATTTATTATTTTATACAAGATGTTGCACTGTCCCGCACCAAATTGTAATAATGTTTCCTATCCACTGGTTGCCTGGAAGAAATTGCTGCTTAGCAATAAGGCCGCCAGATTGTACTGTATCTATCATCATCTGTGTTAATTTGTATTGTATGTTGTGTGCAATAAAGTATATTTGATTTGATTTGATGTAAGTAAATAATATAATTCTGCTTCAATTAGCTTCATGCAGTGGAACAACCACCTAACTCTCCACAACGTGCTTTGCCACGGTTGCCAGGTGACGATTGTTATCATGTTATGTTTATGATTTTGGTTTTTGTCGGTTGTGGTGGTTGATTTAGTTGCGTATTTCGGGGTAGATCGTAGATAACGCAAGATGTGCGGGGATATAGTGTGACATGGTTTTTATTTTTTCGGATGAGATGTGACGTGCCGTCTTCACCCTGGTAGTGAAGAGCGGGAAATATAATTAGTATTTCTATAAATACAGTATTTCACAGGGTCCGCTTACTTAACCTGAAGAGCTGACCGGTCCGGTTTTTTACAGAAGCGAATGCCTGTCTTAGCTACCAATCCGCGATGGAAAAACCAGCCCAATACAGGTTAGGTCACATACCTCCGAAAATGCATTTCTCGAGAATGTAGGTTTCCTCACGATGTTTTCCTTCAGAGTGGGAGATTTAAATATAATTAGTAGATCAGAAAAATAATTATAACAAGTCCTATGGAATTTGTTTGTTTGTATGTATATTCTTTACGCAATAAATTGTTTGATAACTATGTGTTACAAGTAAACTGAATATATACCTATTAGTTATATTACTATACACATATTTATAATAGTATAGACTACTTATCATTTAGTACATAAATACGTTCACTACAAGAAATATCTACTACTACTCTACATTATACACTATACTATACTCTGTATTATTAGTATTTTAAGAAGACTTTACTTTATTAATGAAATTTAGTTTCAAATAATTGTAAACATAAATTTTATTAATAAATTTACGAGAACAAAACAAAACTGTGACGTCATGACGAAATATTTTGTAGCATTTTTTTGGACTATTTAAAACGATATTTTAAAACTATAATTGTATGCCAAATCCTCGAAGTATTCTGTCGTCAGAGTGCTAAAGCCAAGTGCAGTGTACACTACACTATACACTACTCTATATTATTATTACTATTAGTATTTTGTTTGTAATAAATCAAATCAAAATCAAATCAAATATACTTTATTACACAGCACTAAAATTTCAACAATCAGACATAACACATGAATACAGTACAATTTGGGCGGCCTTATTGCTCTTGTAAAAATGTGTTCTAAATAGTTTATGAGAACTCATTACACTGCGTTATTTGTCCCGCATCGGTTGAATTCAACCTTTATAATGCTGAGCACTCTCTCGGTGCGCAAGTTCATCGAATTTGACCGAATTTATTATACTTTAAAGTAAAGATGTTTGGATTCTTTGAATACGATTCCATACGCACTACAGTCTGAAGCTTTAAGAACTCGAGAACACCGAATGCAAGATAGTATTTTTTTTATGCCACACCGAACAAACGCAGTTTCCCACTAATCATACCATGCACCATTAAACTCATTCCACAAGTATCAGTTCAGTGTGAATGTCACATAATTGAGAACGTTAATAGATGTTTATCTTAATTCTTTGTTGTTGGGCAGATGTGGCCAAAATATGTTTTGCACAAAATGTGTTTATGTTTGGGCGAATCATGTTTATGTTTGAAAGAAGTGTGAAGTTATTAATGGTTGAGGCGGGGTTTTGGAATATTGTTTGCGAATTTATGGGGTGTATTGTGCTTTTGGTGTGTGTGACGATTGTTGTTAGTTGTGCATTGTATGAGTTGAGTTCAAGTGGTCAGTGATAAAGAGAAATAGTTTTGACTTTATTAATGTAAACCATATTTATTGCGCCAGGTACTTTAATCTCTCTCTGAGACTACAATAAAGTCAAAGTCAATTTTTTCAAGTACCGTACCCCATTATCAAGTAAAAGAGAGGCTAGATAATAGTATATAAACAGCCTATATACGTGTTATTTCTGAACACAGACTTCCCCTCAATCAACCGGGTTGGTGGAAGTGTTTTTACGGCTAACAGCCGGGAGCAACGGCTTGATGTGCCCACAACTTTTTCAGACAATCAGTTAAGATTCATGCCTGCAAAGTCCTTACCAAACAAAGGACAGTCTCACAAAGTGATTTCGACAATGTCCCAATCGGGAGTCGAACCCGAACCTCCAGATCGTGAGCTTAACGTTCTAACTACTAAACCACGGAGGCTGTTGGAATACAATTTTGATTTAGCTTTATGGCTTAACATAGCATCACGCCTGTATCTCCGAAGGGATGGGCAGAGATATGTCATATCGTCGATACACGAAAGCTACCGTCACATATAGAGGGCAAATCTATTGCCATTAACCGGGCACAGGTCCTGGAAACGATGTGATCAATAAAAACAGTCAGTCTTGCGATGTTCTGAAAAAAAATCAGCATACCAAAAATAAAGTAAACTTTACGTCGTCTGTGACCTCACACTTGAGAAGTAAAATCTGTATTTTATAACGTAATAATGTGTAAGTAGGTACTCATAGAAACTAACTCAAGTTAGACTCCTCTTAGAAACACATCTGAATACCCCACTTGGCGTACCGTCTCCCCGTTAAGGTTTGACGACGTTCGGACCTCGCTCGGGTCATCGTTTTTCAACGTTTTAGTCACAGCGTAGTACATTTACAAGAAACAGTAGGTGATAAATTCCCAGGTTCGTACCCTGCCATTGTCAATTTTGTATTGAGGACGGCCTATTGTTGGATGGCACTTCGATTTTGCTCGGATTTGTTTGGCTGTGGTCATGTGATGGGCAGTTGGAGGTTGGTGGAGTACGGCGGAAGCGTTGAAACATTTTAGGTTATGTTTTTGTATGGGGTTTGTGTGGTTGGGAGACGAAAGTAATTTGTTGGCATTAGACGGAGTCATACTTCAATAAAACGCCTTTTTAGGCGTGATATTATTTAAATTACAGTAAAGTAGGTATATGATTAAAAAACAATTGATAACATCTGATTTATAGGATATTTTCTAGCTCTATATTACATGGGACTTAAAAATAGATGGCAATTTTTCCTTAGAATAAATATGTAAATAATAAAAGTAATATCATCATGAATTTTCCACATCATGAACAAGACACCCGCGTGCGCGTGTCATGTGGAGGAAGCAAGAGAAGTTAGTCAGGATCGAAGCAAATGGATGGATGGCCGCCTATTGTACTTATGTTTTTATTCGTATGTTTATGTCCTTTGTATATGTCGTTGTGCAATAAAGTATTATTGATTGATTGATTGATTGATTGATGGAATTCCATAGTCTCTTCTTAACCCGGTGGGAAATAGGCGTGAGTTTATGTATGTATGAACAAGACACTATTCATATTCCATCTGAGTTAGATTTTTTCGATTTTAAAGGGCTTAATTAAACAATATCATTTAAGTTACAAAGAAGTGACTGTGCGCTGTGGTATGGTCACGAGCATTAATAATATGTATACACTTTGGTACCATGACACATTAACTTTTTTGACAAATTGAACTATAAGTGTCACTAAATGTGAAATATTTTAGTGCGACAGAGTCCTAAAGTGGGTACATTATATTGCTCCTTACTGTACACCGACTTGCTTCTTAGGTGATCAGAGAGCACTGGTTCAAACCCTGGTACTGGACTTGCACCAATGAGTTATTAATTGATCTTATGCAGTTTTCACTAACACAGTTGGCTCGAACATTATAGACAGCGACATGGCTCACCATGTTGGTGTAACAGAAAGCTCGGTGAGATTGGGTATTTTGTTCATATTGCTATTTATAATTTGACTTATTAAATGGGGATTTAATCGGGAGCTTATTCTAATTTTAAAAGACACAATTGGGTCGAGTACTAGGTTCAAGATAAATTATAAAATTCTTATTACTAAATAAAAACAGATCTAAAACTAACAAAAAAACATTTTCTTTTTTCTATTTAACTTATTTATGAACTAGCTTTTGCCCGCGACTTCGTCCGCGTGGCGTGTTATATAAGAGAGAGATCTTTGTGTGTGTGGGAGTGCATACTTATGCAGTTTAGATTTTTTCATAAATTTTTTTTCCCAATAACTCCCATTTTTCAAAATACAGCCAAAAATAAACTTTATATTTACTAAGGTATGCATGCATGCTAGATTGAATCAATTGATTGAATTGATTTTTTTTTTAATTGATTGTTCATTGAGTTTTAATTTTAATACACACTTCCTCTCTTCCCTTCAACGTTGCTGTGCCCTACAGGGTCCATGTTTTAGTTCCTATGCCTATGTAACACCCCATTGTACTACATGGAATGCAATAAATAATTTAATTGAATTGAATTGAAAACATCTATCTTACGCGGTTTCGATTTTTTCATACAAATGTTTTTTTCCCGCTTACTCCCGTTTCCGTGGGAATTTTGCAATATCCTGTTGCAACTAAGCTTTAAGTTAACTAAGGTACCTGCATGCCAAATTTCAAGCGTCTAACTTAAGCGGTTTAGATTTTTCATACAAAAGGATTTTCCCGCAAATTTCCGTTCCCGTGGGAATTCCGGGAATTCCTTTCTTAGTGCACCTCTACGGTACCTAAGCTATGTCCCTTCCAAATTTCAAATGCCTACGTTTAGCCGTTCAGGCTATGCGTTGATATGTCAGTCACTGAGTCAGTCAGTTTCTCCTTTTATTTAGATTTGATTTTTTCATACAAATGTTTTTCCCGCTAACTACCGTTCCCGTGGGAATTTTGTAATATCCTGTTGCAACTAAGCTTTAAGTTTACTAAAGTACCTGCATGCCAAATTTCAAACGTCTAACTTGAGTGGTTTAGATTTTTCATACAAAAGGATTTTCCCGCTAATTCCCGTTCCCGTGGGAATTCCGGGAATTCCTTTCTTAGTGCACCTCTACGGTACCTAAGCTATGTCCCTTCCAAATTTCAAATGCCTACGTTTAGCCGTTCAGGCTATGCGTTGATATGTCAGTCACTGAGTCAGTCAGTTTCTCCTTTTATTTAGATTTGATTTTTTCATACAAATGTTTTTCCCGCTAACTACCGTTCCCGTGGGAATTTTGTAATATCCTGTTGCAACTAAGCTTTAAGTTTACTAAAGTACCTGCATGCCAAATTTCAAACGTCTAACTTGAGTGGTTTAGATTTTTCATACAAAAGGATTTTCCCGCTAATTCCCGTTCCCGTGGGAATTTCGGGAATTCCTTTCTTAGTGCACCTCTACGGTACCTATGGTACCTGCATGCCAAATTTCAAACGTCTAACTTGAGTGGTTTAGATTTTTCATACAAAAGGATTTTCCCGCTAATTCCCGTTTCCGTGGGAATTTCGGGAATTCCTTTCTCAGTACACCTCTACGGCATCTAAGGTACCTGCATGACAAATTTCAAACGTCTAACTTGAGTGGTTTAGATTTTTCATACAAAAGGATTTTCCCGCTAATTCTCGTTCTCGTGGGAATTTCGGGAATTCCTTTCTTAGTGCACCTCTACGGTACCTATGGTACCTGCATGCCAAATTTCAAATGTCTAACTTGAGTGGTTTAGATTTTTCATACAAAAGGATTTTCCCGCTAATTCCCGTTCCCGTGGGAATTTCGGGAATTCCTTTCTTAGTGTACCTCTACGGTATTTAAGGTACCTGCATGACAAATTTCAAACGTCTAACTTGAATGGTTTAGATTTTTCATACAAAAGGATTTTCCCGCTAATTCCCGTTCCCGTGGGAATTTCGGGAATTCCTTTATTAGTGCACCTCTACGGTATCTAAGGTACCTGCGAGCCAAATTTCAAACATCTAACTTGAATGGTTTAGATTTTTCATACAAAAGGATTTTCCCGTTAATTCCCGTTCCCGTGAGAATTTTGGGAATTCCTTTCTTAGTGCACCTCTACGGTACCTATGGTACCTGCATGCCAAATTTCAAACGTCTAACTTGAGTGGTTTAGATTTTTCATACAAAAGGATTTTCCCGCTAATTGCCGTTCCCGTGGGAATTTCGGGAATTCCTTTCTCAGTACACCTCTACGGTATCTAAGGTACCTGCATGACAAATTTCAAACGTCTAACTTGAGTGGTTTAGATTTTTCATACAAAAGGATTTTCCCGCTAATTCCCGTTCCCGTGCGAATTTCGGGAATTCCTTTCTTAGTGTACCTCTACGGTATCTAAGGTACCTGCATGCCAAATTTCAAACGTCTAACTTGAGTGGTTTAGATTTTTCATACAAAAGGATTTTCCCGCTAATTCCCGTTCCCGTAGGAATTTCGGGAATTCCTTTCTTAGTGCACCTCTACGGTATCTAAGGTACCTGCATGCCAAATTTCAAACGTCTAACTTGAGCGGTTTAGATTTTTCATACAAAAGGATTTCCCTTCACTACTCTGCTCCTATTGATTGTAGCGTGATGAAAAGTCTACTATAACCTGTCCAGGAGTGTGAAGAATAATTGTACCAAGTTTCATTAAAATCCGTCCAGTAGTTTTTGTTTCTATAAGGAACATACAGACAGACAGACAGACAGACAAAAATTTTACTGATTGCATTTTTGGCATCAGTATCGACCACTTATCACCCCCTGATAGTTATTTTGAAAAAATATTTAATGTACAGAATTGACCTCTCTACAGATTTATTATAAGTATAGATATAGATGAAGTACTCTTAACCAACAACATATTATTATTTATATTTATATTTGAATAAAGATTAATATTATTATGTTGATACAACTTAAACAAATTATTTCGACCAAATTTGGTACCATAAAAACGGTCATTGTGACTAAACCTTAAAAGATAGACATATGCCGTCGCGGACTTTTTTTTAGATCATGTATAGAGGAATAATTCTTTCATACATATTTTTTGTGTATCTTGAACCGTTTTCGCAGCGCACGCAAAGAAAGCCTTCAAAAATGAATAATTTTCCCCGTTTTTTACACATTTACCGCTCTGTCTTTGCTCCTATTGGTCATAGCGTAATGTTATTTAGCCTATAGCCTTCCTCGATAAATGGACTATCCAACAAAAAAAGAATTATTCAAATCGCACCAGTAGTTTCGGAGATTAGCGCGTTCAAACAAACAAACAAACAAACAAACTCTTCAGCTTTATAATATTAGTATACATTTTAATGAAGTAAAACGTAATCTATACTTATAATAAATCTGTAGAGAGGTCAATTCTGTACATTAAATATATTTTCAAAATAACTATCAGGGGGTGATTAGTGATCGATACTGATGCCAAAAATGCAATCAGTAAAATTTTTGTCTGTCTGTCTGTCTGTCTGTCTGTCTGTCTGTCTGTCTGTCTGTCTGTATGTTCCTTATAGAAACAAAAACTACTGGACGGATTTTAATGAAACTTGGTACAATTATTCTTCATACTCCTGGGCAGGTTATAGTATACTTTTCATCACGCTACAATCAATAGGAGCAGAGTAGTGAAGGGAAATTTTGGGAAAACGGGAGAAGTTACTCTATTTTTTAAGCTTCCGTCGCGTGAGCAGCTTTAATGGTTAAAGTTACATAGAAATCATGTATGACGGAAATATCTACTTAAATATATAAAAGGAGAAACTGACTGACTGAATGACTGACATATCAACGCACAGCCTAAACGGATAAACGTAGGCACTTGAAATTAGGAAGGGACGTAGCTTAGGTACCGTAGAGGTGCACTAAGAAAGGAATTCTCGAAATTCCCACGGGAACAGGAATTAGCGGGAAAACACTTTTGTATAAAAATTCTAAACCGCTTAAGTTAGACGCTTGAAATTTGGCATGCAGGTACCATAGTTAACTTAAAGCTTAGTTGCTACTGAATATTGCAAAATTCCCACGGGAACGGGAGTTAGCGGGAAAAATCATTTGTATGATAAAATCTAAACCGCGTAAGATAGATGTTTTCAATCTAGCATGCATGCTACGGATAAAAGCATGCATGCATACCTTAGTAAATATAAATTTTAGTTATGGCTGTATTTTGAAAAATGGGAATTGGCGGGTAAAAATATTGTATGAAAAAATCTAAACTGCGTAAGTTAAATGCTTGAAATTTGATATGCATATATTATATACCTTAGTGAATGCAAAGTTAAAAATTTCCCTGGGAACGGGAAGCGAGTTAGAGGCTTGAAATTTATAGTTCGCGGTAGTGGCACCCAAGAAACGTCGCGGCCGCGGCGGCGTTTGTGGGGCGGCGACAGCGGTGGCGAGGCGCGGAGGGGGGGCAGATATCCGAGTGAGCAACCGGAACGCGGCAGACGCGTGAGGGCAGACGTCGTTGATGGTCGTGTCAAATATTGAATTTTGCGGGCGAACTTTTCACTATTCTTGGATGGTTCAAATCTTTCGTAGGTAGTTTTCTGTTGAATTTTCACAAGGCGGACGTTTCACGGCGTATTTCTGTTGTAATTTTTTAATTTTGTTTAAATTTTCGAAACTGATCGTATTTTCCTAAAATATCAAACCAAATCATAAACTAATAATCTAGAAATTAATAACAATTCATTATTTAACTGAGCTACTTATACTGTAACCTCATTTAAAAATAATAAAATTAAGCATTTTTAACCTTTCTCCCACACACACAAAGATCTTTATTTTATAACACGCCACGCGGACGGAGTCGCGGGCAAAAGCTAGTAAATAATAAGTCCGTCATTTTATCGCGTTTTTCTATGACGTCACAGTATGCCTTTTCATACAATTTCGTGTTCTGACGTTAAGTAAAAAATTATCAAAAACATCATAGAAGGAGGGGAAGATCAAGAAGAGCTTACATGGAACAGATTAAAGAAAAGGTTAACGTCGTGTCTTATAGGGAAGTCAAGGAATTGGCCATTGATAGACTGGAATGGAAAATGCTACACCGACAAGAGCGTGGCTCTTAAATTGATGATGATGATGACGTTTAGTAAAAAGTAACTGATTTGACTAGTTGGAAAGTAGCCTATTATTAGTTTCTTTGCAATACTAAGTTTCTCGCGTTGTCACTCTCCTATCCTGTTCGCACTGAAGCTTTCCCCCACCCGCCGCCTCCCACACCCCACACCACACCACACTATGTTCCGCATTGGATTTTACTCGGATCCCCACCAAGCAACAATGCGGCTTCGTTAGCGCATGCGCGGAACATTTTACTGTAGTTTTTGCAGCATCGCGCGCCTAGGCGTAATCTTTTGCGCAGACGTTTATGACATCATGAATCAATAGGTCTGAAGTGCTCTCATACTTTCCTATTACAAAGTATGTTTTATGTTCGTTTGATGGCCCATGGTGAATGACCCCAGATCAATAGGTGGAAGACTCACTCAAGTCGGTGTGATAGGTGTCTAGAGATGTTGTGTTTTAACTAGTTTTTTAATCGGTTGTAGCTTGAGAGTACTCTACGTTTGTCACTGGAAAATACTTGCAATTGTAGAATAATGTCATAGAATAAAGAAAAATAACACGCATATAAACGGCCTCCGTGGTCCAGTGGTTGAGCGTTGAATTCGATCGAATCCCGGTGGGGGATATAACACAAAAGTCACTTTGTGATCCGTGCTTCGGAATGCACGTTAAGCTGTTGTTCCCGGTTACTACTTATTAATGTAAGTGAGTATTCGTTACATGAGCCATGTCAGGGGCCTTTAGCGGCTCAACAATAACCCTGACACCAGGGTTGATGAGGTTCGTAATTCACCTCACAACCCACACGATAGAAGAAGACGTATATAAAGAACTATCCGCTCTCCGCCCCGTACCCATTCGTATCGGGCGCCTACCTCACCCCCTCTGGCTGTTACTTAAATCTTAACAGGGGGGGGGTTGAGCCGCTAAGGAGTAAGAGGGAGAACGTGGCCTCTCTGTCTCACTCGCATTAAAGGGCTTTCTCCAAAAAAGTGCCCCAACCTTACCCAGTCCCCACTTTTTAGGCTGTCGCACGTTTTAAAAGTATACGTACATATAATTATTTTCACACGTCGAATCTAAACATTATTATAGGTATATTTTCACTACAATTCTTGAGGAAAATTAGCGTAAAAGAATGAGATTTTTGTTTAAAGTGTCTGATGTATGCTAATGACATGAAGATTAAAACTGTATTTCAATTATTGGCATCTCGTCATACGCTGGTAGGAATGCTGGTGGTAATGGTGGCTGGTACCTATTCCACAAAATAATATGTTAGGTTAGAAATAATTTATGACTTTGAAGTTGTTTTTCAAGATCAAATACTTTGTGGCACACACAGGAAATTAAAAATACAAAACAAAAGAGAAATAGAAAGAGTACAGAGAGGAAGTGTAGATGTGTATAAGAGAGTGTAGATTTTTGTATAATATACACTTTTTATTTTCTAAGATAAATGTTTTCACGTTATAGGTTGGTTCTTAACCTATAATTAAAAAAATATCTTAAGTTTTACTTACATACCCAAACAACCTTAGCACAGTCTATTGGGTACCACATTTATTGTATTAAATAGTTGAACACCCTTAGCGCCCCCATTTATCCGGCCAAGTAGTCAATGCCATCTAATGCAATTTTTTAATAAGTCACGTCAAAAAACAAAGTAGATTCAACGTTTTAAACAAGGCTCAACTCTATTG